>NW_007248629.1:148239-156637 GCF_000164805.1 Carlito syrichta | reverse complement strand
AACCTTTTCCAACTTATATACCATTTTCTATACCCTCCAGCAATGTGATAATCACTCACTGGGGGCGTACAAGTTTCGTGCTTTACAAACTATGCATCACAAGACCACCACGAGATCTGCAATTTCCAAGCAAACAATTCAAATTCCATGATGCCTGCCGTGCTTACATCAAGGTCACAGGTGCACAATTTCAATACAAATCGTTCAAAGTGTTTTCCATAATGTTCAACGAATCATTCATATTATACTCTTTGCTCTATACCCTGATTAATACAAAAAACTTTCCTGAGTTAACTCTAGGTTCAATCCAAGTTCACTGATTCCCAATATTTTTAACAATTAATATTATCAACTTAACACTATACTATTAACCTATTACAATTTAACATAACGCCTTATAACTCAGTTAAAACTTATTCTTAAACTACAAAACTTTACTATAATTCATGTTTCATATGTCTAAACTTTAATTTTCATATGATCTAGTTATTGGACTTTAATACTATGCTATATCCTATTAAGCTAATACCTTATCGTTAATTCTTTTATAAATCATATAGTAACTATTACACTTGAATAATGTAGCAAAAGGAATCAAAACAGCAAGCATAGATTTACGCAGCTATGAGTGTATATGTATATATTTTATCCCAACAAGTCTACTCTAAAAATCAAATAGTAGCTGTCACACTCTTGAACAAGGAAATGCAGGGCTTCCAAGATGGCGGCCATGGGCTGAAGCAGACAGAGTTTCGGTAATTAACGAAACAAAAGAAAACGTTCTACCTGGCTAGGGGCAGGGGACAGAACTATCATGGTAATTTAGTTTCTAATCTTAGCCCTAGGGGAAACAGCTTTCGGGAACAAGGACTACCCAGTCTACCAGGAAATAGAAGTAAAAAAATATCTAGAAAGAAGCTAAACTTAGAAAGACAGAAACAATTCCGCCATGCACCTTCCATCAAGTGTACTGAGATTCACTTGTAAGTTTTACTGCCATGTATGCACACTGGTCACCAATCACACGCCAATATCATAGGTATAACTGATATCCTATGTCAGAGGCGATCTTCCAGATGGGCCTTTACAGGCCTCAGCCATGTAGCTATAGATGTTGGCTCCCAACAAGCTGCTGCGTACATCAGTGTTGGTTATATTATTATTTCTTAAATTATACTTATATTTGTACTTACACTTTGTGAATGTGACATGTTTCATGATAAACAACTTGCAAATGCTGTCAAATTAGTAATGTGAAAAACAGAAGGAGGATTGCAGTTAACCAACCAATTGATTATTAAGTACAAGGACTTTGCACTCAGACTGCTTTCCAAGTGTTTTTTTTTTTTTTTTTTTTTTGAGTCTGGGTCTCACTCTCTTGCCCAGGCAGGAGTGCAGTGACATGATCATGGTTCACCACAGCCTCAAATTCCCGGACTCAGATGATCCTTACGCCTCAGCCTCTCGAGTAGCTGGGACCGCAGGTGCGTGCCGCCATGCGCAGATAATCTTTTGATGTTTTTGTAGAGATGAGGTCATGATATGCTGCCTAGGCTGGTCTCGAACTCCTGGGCTCAAGCAATCCTCCCGTCTCAGCCTTCCAAAGTGTTAGGATTACAGGTATGAGCCACTATTCCCAGCCTGATTTGTAAAAGTCCTTAAGTCTCCATTCCATTTTAATGAAACCAGAAATTCAAATCATAGAAAATGCATTATGTATGTGATTCATGCAAGAAAGACTTCAGAGAGAAAAGCCATACCCAAAAGAAAGGCCTTGGCCCTAACATCAAAAGATTTGTGAACGATGGCACTTTATAAGCTTTATGTTAAAGAGAAAAATTTTCATTATATGTTTTAAGTCCAAGCATTTAATTTATGTATATAATGTATATATGCACGTATATAATTTATTTAATTCAATTTTTTTTCTCAAATGAACTGAATGAGCACAGGTTCTATTCACATCATATAAGAGGACATCCACTCTGTTTAACATTAAGGAGACGAACAAAAGATCGTGCCGGGCTTTGTTTGAGAACTCACGGGAAGTGAGGATAGAAAGGACAGAGATTACGCTTGTTTACATAATAAGCTTGATTTTTAACATTCATTCCCCCAAATACGAAACTTGAATATGAACAAAGGCAATCTCCAATACTAACGAATATAATGTTAACTCATCTTCAAAGAGATTTTTACACGTTCCTCACTCGTATACTAACCTGAAAGCAATGTGTCACTTTTCGAAGCACTGAAGAAAAAGCTCAATATATGTGAATAGTGAGAGAGACACACAGAGAGAGGAAGATCATCCCATTTCTATATAATGTGTGTCTCCATCTGTATAATTCTGCCTTTCAACACTTACCGGAAAAACAGAAGATTATTCTACATCTGGGCTTCTGGTTAAAGTTGCAGAGCGTTTTTGTTCAACTTTGGTCTGATCAGAAGGTTTGGAGAATGTCTTAATCCCGCTCTGAGTGTGTTAAAGTGGATGTCTTTGTTCGTTTCACAAAATCAAACGGGAGTGGTGTTGTGAGGATTAGATTTTGACAATTCAATCCAGATGACTACTTTATTATGGAAAAATATTCCGCGTCCTTTCTCTAATCCAGAAATTATATTCATAGAGAGGGTACCGCGGCTACACTATAATACAGTTGCAAATATTAAAATTAAAGGTTTCAAGAAGAAACACAGCTGTTAGAGAGCAGTGACTGCGTGAATTCATTTGAGTGTTACATGTCTATGGTGATGTGGATTATTCAAGATTTTTTCTAAAACTCATTTCAAAGATTCTCACTTTAGCATTTCAAAGGTAATGGATAATGCTTGAGAAAAAATGTTTCATTTCTTTTAAATACGATAATAATAGGGTTTGAAGGCTACATATGCAAATTCTTATAAAATAGCATATACTAGGAGGTTCTGTCAGTTGTGTGCACAGATGTCTTGGTTGGGGCATAAAATATTGGCAGGTTTCACAATAGTTTTCTTTCCTGAAGAAGTTATTTGCACTTGTGCAGTGACATGAGCTCTTTATGTGACACAGCTTTTGATAATCTCAAAAATACAGATAAACATTTGGCTCTCCAAATTTAAATGATCCTGGAAGTGAGCTGTTAAACAAATAAGACATTGCACGTGTGTGCTGATTTCCTCTTATTTTAAAGATTCGAAACATGCTAAGGCATACTTCATCTCAAACAAGTATGTTCAAAGTATTTTAAGTTTTGGAGTTAAGACATGTAGTGCTCCGTTCAGAAAGTCCGGAAAAGGGAAGTTCATTTAACGCTACGTCATTTTTCCAAATATGGTGCTTCCTTCTCTTCCCATTGCAATATGAAATCAGAGACAACTGGATGAACTTTTCCTATCAGTCTGTGAGTAACACGCTTGGATTCAGACACTGTGGAAACTTGATTGCAGAGCTATAGTCCCCACTTCTCTGTACAGTTTTTCCTCTTGAACTACTTCCCAAGGAGCATTTCGCGAAATTGTGGTCTGGGATTTGCGACACACACCCCAACGAAGGGATTTCGTTGTCCAACTAGTATAGAAAGTACTAAAGCACTTTCTTAGAGATGCATAAAAGTCACTGGTGTTTGGGAAACTTTCCAAGCAAAACTGTTTAACATATTTAAAAACTGAGTCATATAGAAGGTCAATTTCTAGTTCTTTCAGAAACCGCTACAGTGTCTTCCAAAGAGGTTGTATTAGTAGTCAGCATTCCCACCAGCAGTGTAGAAGCGTTCCTTTCTCTCCACATCCTCGCCAGCATCTGTTGTTGTTTGTTTTATGAATGATGGCCATTCTTACTGGGGTTAGGTGGTAGCTCAGTGTGGTTTTGATTTGCATTTCTCTGATGGTGAGTGAGGCTGAGCACTTTTTCATGTGTCTGTTGGCTGCCCGTATCTCTTCTTTTGAGAAGTGTCTATTCATGTCTTCTTTATAATAAATAAATAAATAAAAAATAAAAACGGAAAAGATCTAACTTGATTTGATCTTTTCCCCATAACCTTACTCGATAGCCTATGGTATAGTGAAGCGAACGCGTCTCTGCATGACTTAACCTAAACGTATATTCTGGCCGAACTTTAAAGAATATAAATGCCTATAAAACGCAAACATTGATACATTTGCATTTGCCATGAACACATACCTTGTACTTGATAGCTCAAAAGCTGACGCCTTCCTGATTTGTGTTCAAGATCAACACCAGGCTTGCCAGGGATCACTGTGTGCTCGCTGTGCCCGCCACGGTGGCGCAGAGTCACGATGTTCGAGGAGCACTGCCTCACGCAGCATGGAACGCGCTCAGTGGCGGCGAGATCAGGAAACTCCGGTTGTCAAACGAGAGGCCAGAGTCGGGGAAGCATCCGACTTTTTGCTGTTTTAGAGGAAAGAATTTGGAGCAGCACGCATTGACAGCTGTAGTTTAAAAGACTGCACTTGAGGCTTAAGGCATCAAGCAGGAAAAGGGAATATGGGTCTGTGTTCTCAGGGTGCGACTTCAGGAATCTGAGGAAAACCTCGGAGGTCCAAAACAGGGGAGTTTTTCTTGGACATGATTCGAACTTTTGTTTGAAACCTCTGGTTGTGTTTTTAACTGTTATTGCTGATTCCTCCACGCCCCCGTTTTTATGTGTCACGGTTGCACTCTGTCGCCTAGACTGGAGTGCAGTAGCATGTTCACGGCTCACCACAGCCTCAGCCTCCTGGGCTCAGGCCATCCTTCCTCCTCAGCCTTTCAAGAAGTGGGGACTACAGGTGCACACCATCATGCCTAGCCAACTTTTTCGGGTTTTTTTTTTATAGAGAAAAGGTCTCAATATGTTGCCTAGGCGGGTCTTGAACTCCTGGGCTCAAGCAATCCTCCTACCTCAGCCTCTCAAAGTGTTGGGATTACAGGCATGAACCATGGCACCACCCACCACCCCCTTTTTAGCTTACATGGTTTTTTGATTATTATTATTTATTTTTATTTATTTATTTTTGAGTTGGAGTCTCACTCTGTCACCCAGACTGGAGTGCAGTGGCCGCTCCCGGCCACCACAGCCTCGACCTGCTGGGCTCCAGTGATCCTTCCGCCTCAGCCTTCCGTGTAGCTGAAATTACAGGCATGTGCTACCACGCCCGGCTGACTTTTTTGATTTATTGTAGAGATGAGGTCTCACTGCCCA
Organism: Carlito syrichta; assembly: GCF_000164805.1. Classification (NCBI taxonomy): domain Eukaryota; kingdom Metazoa; phylum Chordata; class Mammalia; order Primates; family Tarsiidae; genus Carlito; species Carlito syrichta. The sequence goes on along the minus strand of NW_007248629.1, from coordinate 151,454 downwards.
GGCGGGTCTCGAACCCGCGGGCTCAGGCAATCCACTCACCTTGGCCTCCCAAAGGCTTGATTATTATTTTTTGAGTTGGGATCTCACTATATTGCCCAGGCTGGTCTCAAATTTCTGGACTCAAGAGATCCTCCTGCCTCAGCCTTCCAAGTAGCTGGGATTACAGGCGTGAGTCACCTTGCTCAACTGATTTTTACATTTTATTTATTTTATTTTTATGTTTTTTATTTTTTGAGTTGGAGTTCACTTTGTTGCCCAGGCTGGAGTGCAGTGGCATGCTTACGGCCACCCCAGTGTGGACCTGCTGGGCTCCGGCAACCCTTCCGCCTCAACCTTCTAAGTAACCAGAACTACAGGCACGTGCTACCACACCCACTCATTTTTTGATTTATTATAGAGATGAGGTCTCGTCGAGTTGCCCAGGCTGGTCTCGAACCTACAGGCTCAGGCAATCCACTCACCTCAAAGTGCCTCCCAAAGTGCTGGGATGACAGACTGAGCCACTGAGCCCAGCCTGGTTTTTTATTTCTTTACCAGCTCTTCCTCCTAACATGCATGGGTTGTACATACATGTTATTTGTATTTTTATCATTTTAGCTCTATCATCTCTTAATCCTCTGGTTGTAATTGTGTGGCTGCCCAGCGGTCCCCCCTTACCCACAGGAGACACATTCCAAGCCCTCCACGGACGCCCTGAAACTGCAGGGAGTGCAGCCCTATGTGTACTATGCACAGATTTCTTTTTCCTTCTTCGCGATTTCACAGAAGATTTGATCTTGCTTTAGCGCTTAGCAACCTCTGCATATAGTTGTTTTGTTTTTTTTTTCCTTTCCTTCTTGAGAACTGTCACCTTTTCACTTAAAGGAAGTGGCTTACGGCTTCTCAATGGCATCTTCAAATTGCCAGCATCACTCCCCGTGTGCTTTGGGGTCACTATTAGGTAAAATACGGGTTCTCAAACACAAGCACTACACTGTCTTGACGGGATCTGATAACCAAGTTGCCTACTAAGTGACTCGTGGGTGGGTAGCATGGGCAATGTGAACACACTGGACGGAAACCGTACAAAGCTGTACTGAGAACCGTGTACAGCTCAAAACGTATCAGTTATTTATTTCTGGAATTTCTGTTAGGGTATGGGCAGGCTGAGGGTGGATGGAAGGAGAGCGAGAGAGGAGAGGCGCAGGGAGGCGCAGCACCGCTAGAGCTGGCAAGCCAGGGGTGCGCGCTGGCAAGCCAGAGATCCGAGTAAATGCAAAGAATTGCAACACACAAAGAGGTGAGCGAAGATAAGCTTTATTTAAGAAAGCTTCGCCCCCCACAGACTGGGAGCGGGCCTACACGCTACGTGAGCATGGCGTCGTAGCCCCTCAAAGTCGTGGCTTAAATCCTTCTCTTGGAGAAGTTGCACGTGACTGCCGTCACTTCTTATCGACCACCTGTGGATGTCTTGGAGAACCTGTGACACAGAGACCCACTGATACCCGCCCACATTCTCCTAGCCCCCAGAGAAGGGCATGACAAGGACTCTAGTTCTCCTGCACCTTCCCAAATGACATTCCTTAGAGCTAGTGGAGGCTGCACCTCCCCTTATCTCCTAGACATTCCCAGTGGGTAGCTTCAGGGGATCCTTGGCTTCCCTGTAGACAGTGCCCAATTGACTGGAAGATTGAATCCCCACCTGCTCCCCCCCCAAGTGGTCATAACTTTTGTAATTACAAGTTTCTTGACTTCTACAATCCTTGCCCAGTGTATGATGTCTTCGGCCTTGTAAATTCCCTTTACTCTAGGCAAGTTTGGTTGCTGCTATGAGATACCTCTGATACCTGGCACCAGGAAGTCTGTTTCTGAAAAGACAAAGTCGGCAAAGTTAATTCTACCTAAAGTGTGCATTTCTCTAAAAACATAGCTTCTACTTTCTCATCATTGCATCAGGGTTTAAGAACAAGATGAAAAATGGCTTCCCACTCTTGGTCTGTCCTTTCATTTTCCATGTAAGTTTTTTGGCTATAGATAGCTAAAACAGAAAGCGAGACCACAAGTAAGAGGGGACATCTGAATATCAATAATTTTTCATCTTATTCTACTCTTTCTATTTTATTTTCTGTATCCCATTTTATCAACTAGTTTTATTTTCCTTCGCCTCTTATGCTTTTCCTTTATATTGCTTAATAAATTTTTTAAAAATTATTATAACTTCCATTATCTTTTTATTGATGAATACATCATATTTATGTCTTCCTTCTGTTCTAGAAAGGGTTGCCCAAACACCTAATAATAAAAAAGGGAGCTATGAGGACGGTCCACACCCCAAGTGATGGAAGCCGAGTGGATTCTGTCTTCAGTTGGTTCTGGAGGTCAGTCTTTACATCTTTCCCTAGAAGACTCCAAGCTCTGCCCTATTCTTTCTAGTTTTGAATTCCTTGAATCTGCTAGCTGGATAATACTTACCTATAGAAAATCCATGTGAACAGTGAAAAAGTGCTTTTTTTATGGTTAGGTGATAGGTGCCCAGACATTCACTCATCCATTCAATAGCGATTTATTCTTTTTTTTTTTTTTTTTTGAGTTTTCAAGCAGTTTATTTAGAAAGTAAATAAGAGAGAGATCGCCTCCGCAAGGTAGGGGAGGGGGCCAAAGCTAAGAAAACACGGTGGCTATAGTTCCAACAGCCACATGGAGACAGCAGAGTTTAACAAAGCAATGGCCAGCTTTTTTGTTCTTGTGGAGACGCAAAGTGAGAAGGTTCATATTCAGAGGGTCTCTCTGCAGAATAACGACCACAGTTTCAAAACCAACGAGCACTTCCCAAATTCTATCCATAGGATGGACTCTAGGAGAAGCATTTAACATCATTTTTTAAAAAATCTGTGAGATAGCGATTACTACCACTTTTGTACGGAAACAGAAAACAAAGCGAAGAGAGACGAGATAATTTTCTCAGGCTCTTCCAGCTATTTAACACCTCAGTGTTCATTTCAGCAACTAGATGGTTTTAAGCCTTCCGTCAAACGAAGAAGGCACAAGATGGCCCAAACTAGAGGCGTAAACGCTTTTGATCTATCTACCCGCAAGTACCTCTTTGGCTCCCCTTGGTTCAAGGTAAGCGCTAAAAGAGAATTTTCTTTTCTGGTTTTTTTGAGTTGGAGTCTCCCTCCGTCACCCGGGCTGGAGGGCGGTGGCACGCTCACAGCGCCCCAGCATCGACCCACTGG
>NW_007248629.1:117664-147523 GCF_000164805.1 Carlito syrichta | reverse complement strand
AAGTCGTCCGGCTGGGGCGGGCGGGGGGCCTGGTGCAGACGGCGCCCCCGGCTCCAGCCACGCCCGCGGCCGGGCATGGCGCAGCAGGGCGCGGCGGCTCCGCCCGGCCGTCCGAGCCCCGCGCCTCCGCCCCGCGCCCGGCCTCGGACGGGCACCCGGCCTGCGCTCCCTGGAGGACTCCGCGCTGGCTGCCGCGTCCAGGCGGCCTGGGGGTCGAGCAGGGCCGCAAGGCTCGAGGGCCCCGCCGCGCACACCTGGCGCGTCAAGCTGCGACCCACGAGGCGTCTCCCCGATTCCCTCGCTTCCCACGGGAGCCAAACCAAACTTGGGTCGAGAGAGATGGAGCTGCTCCTTTGTTTTAGCATAGCAGGCGCCGACTCCGTTACGTAATTACTCGGGTGAGCAAGAGACCAGATTCTCAAGAACTGGTCACAGGATTTGAACACGAGAGGACTGTGAGAGCAAAGCGCCCGGGTGCTGTTCACACCGCCTGCAGCGCCCTTGCCTGCCTTCTCCACCCGGCTAACTCACACGTCTTCAGGGCGTGTGTACTCCCGCCAGGAAGCCTGCCCTAGACCCCATTCAGTTGAGCTAATTATCCCTATCCACTGCTTCTGAGGGGCCCTGAACTTATCCTTGATTGCGTCCTCTGTTTTTACTTTTAAAATTATTACCAGAAACTGGCTGGGCATGATGGCTCACACCTATAATCCCAGCACTTTGGGCAGCCAAGATGGGAGGGTTGCTTGAGCTCAGGAGCTGGAGACCAACCTGGCCAACATAGCAAGACGTTGTCGCCACAAAAAAAGTCAAAAAGAAAAAGTTGGCCAGGCATAGTGGTGCACGCCTATAGTCGCGGATACTTGGGAGGCTGAAGCAGGGGGATCACCAGAGCCCAGGTGGTCAAGGTTGCAATGAGCTGTGATCATGCCACTGCACTCTAGCCTAGGTGACAGAGTGAGACCCTGACTCAAAAACCAAAACAAGAAAGTCACGTGGACTACAGAGTAACTGTAAACATTAGTCTATATCTTTTTTTTTTTTTTGAGTTGAAGTCTCTCTCCTGAGGCCAGGTCGGAGTGCAGTGGCATGCACGCTCACGGCCACCCCAGCGTCAACCTTCTGGGCTCCAGCGATCCTTCCACCTCAGCCTTCCGAGTAACCCAAAACTACAGACGCGTGTTACCACGCCCGGCTATTTTTTATTTTATTGTAGAGGCGAGGTCTCACCAAGTTGGCGGGGCTGGTCTTGAAGCAGAGGGCTCAGGCCATCCACTCGCCTCGGCCTCCCAAAGTGCTGGGATTACAGGCTGAGCCACCGAGCCTGGCCTAGTCTATATCTTGTATGTAAAAGTTCAGTGAGAAATTTCTTGTGTAATTCAATGCTATAAACGGCTTTTGTTTCTTCTGTAAGACTCATGCAATTCCTCCTTCCTGATCATGAGACCAATATAACTGATTGAGTGTTTAATTTTTGATATAGCTGCCAGAAAGCTCAGTGCCAAATCTAAGGTTCTCTTAATATTGGTGTATTGGTATAATCCTTTTTCTTAGTTCTTTTATTCCTTTGATGTCATGTATCTTTTGTTATAAGCCACCTCAAAACCTCTGTGGAAAAGATAGAGTGTCAGTAAATATTTACAAAAATACAATGGAGATGAAAAGGGCAACTAGCCAATGAATTCCTTTTTCTAGAGCAAACATGGGTTATTAAGTCAAAATCCCTGATTTGTTCCTCCTGTTTAGTTTGGGTTCTTTGTTTTTGAAGCGAGTTGCACTAGTTTAGACCTGTTTGGATATTCCTAATGAATCTGCATTCAGTAAAGAACTGTTTTATTAAAACTTAAGTTGTATCCCAAGGATTTAATTAAACAAGTTGAGCCTTATGCAACTCCTAAGAGCAATACTTCACAATCAATCTCCTTCCATCTCTTTTCCCCCCGCAGTTTTGCTATGCAAGTTTCCTTTATGTAAACCTGGCTGGCCTGGGAGCACATGTGAATACTACATATTTGGAAACTAAAATGTGGAGGAGAGAAAAGAAGCATTTTTTTTGCTGATGTTTCTTCTCTGTCATTAAATTAGTGCTACACATGTCACTATTTTTTTGAGATTTCCTCTTCACTTATTTTTAAAAATCAGTATTTAATTTGCCTCAAGACCATCAGTCTATATGAACACCATTTGACAAAATAACATTGTGATTCCAGAGTTCAAGCTTTGAAATTTAAACACAGAGATCTTTGGATCTCTGTCTGGGTAATACCAAGAACGTTGCCAGCGTTTTATCTTTGTCCTAACGCACAGATATTATATTTTGAGCTGGCAGAATATTATAAATCACAAATAATGCGAAAGAATTCCAGGCTGGGTTCAGTGGCTCAGCCTGTCATCCCAGCACTTTGGGAGGCTGAGGCGAGTGGATTGCCTGAGCCCGCAGGTTGGAGACCCGCCTGGGCAACTTGGCGAGACCCCGTCTCTACAATAAATCAACAAAAAGTTGCCCAGGCATGGTAGCACGTGCCTGTGGTTCCGGCTACGTGGAAAGCTGAGGAGGAAGGATCGCTGGGGCCCAGCAGGTTGACACTATCCAGCCTGGCGACAGACTGAGACTGCCCCTCAAAAGAAAGAGAAAAAAACCCAAAACAAACAAAAAAACCTCATGCCTTTTTGACTCAATTTTATCTTCAAGTCTGAATGTTTCAAAGTGATTGCAACCATACGTGAAGACATGTGGGCTTTTTATTAGTTTCCAGCTCCAAACACAATTTCAGGTCAAGGAGAGGTGGTTATCTCCTAGCCCCTTTTCGGTTGTCATGAGCTGGAGCAGAAATGTAGTAGATAGATAATCTAACTATAAGCAACTCACACCACATAAATGTGATATACATTAGATACTCAGCATTAGAAACCAAAAACAGGTACCAAAGCTTGACAGTTCATACACTTTCCAAGAAATATAATAGCAATACATCAAGATGTAATCCCTTCCAGAACAAATTCATCCTTCCCTAGATACCAGGAATCTTTTATCTACTTCCCAATGCCCGAAGCAATATATCAAGCAGTCATGAAAATACCATGAATGTGAAAGTAATTTTAATGAATCAAAGAAGGAAGGCAACAAGTCCACAGCTGTATAGTTTAGGAACTGTGATCAGACTAAGACAAATTAATTTACTCAATGCCTAAGTGACAGTTGCTAGATTAAATCACAATCCTAACCATTATTACCTGAAAATATGAGATTAATAGATTTAAACCCAATTTTTCTTTAAAAAATGTAGTTCAAATAGTTCAGTTGATATTGTATAACATGTCTCAGGGTCACCAGAAAAACTAGGTATTGGGGACTTCAATTACCACCAAAATTTCGGCAATGCTCAGGTTTTTTTTTTCCTTTGGTCCAGCCTGTATTGTATGTCTCTTTTATCCTTTTAATGGACTTGGCAGATAACCACTATTTGCAAAACATGTCTAACTTGCCAGGGTCTATACTAGATGCCTTTGCATGTCTCATTCCACTGAATTCTCACATTCCCGGGTGTGTGCGTGTATGCACACACGCACGTGCCTGTCTGTGCATGGTTATGGGTGCGTGATATAGGAAGCTGGGCACAGGTGAAGAAGGAACATTGGCTGCATTTTACAGAATCTCTGAGAGCTTAAATAGCCTGAATGTACATACCTGAGAAGGATGCAAGCCAGAATTGTGCTCCGGGTTTCTAGCCCTATCAAGTCAACTCCTTCTCCACGGAGACCAGATAAAATAACTACAATTTGAATTGTATCGTATTGCTCATGAAATATATTTACATTTTATTTGATTATATCATGATCTTAAAATAGTTCTAGCTATCTTGGTTTTCTTCACAACTCGCAGTCTCCGGTATTGTTATATCTGCAAGTTCCGCATGCAGGACTACAGTCATGCGTCTTCCTTTTGTGTATGAACTTCCATCCACCACACTTACAAGACAAACTCATTCCATTTGCCTCCACCTTGTGATGAAAAAAGAGGCTGCATTTTCATTAAATACAAGAATACAAAGTCTGGCAGAGTACTTACTTCTCTAAGAGCGTCTCCTCAACTATAAAATAAGAGTAATACTATATGTCTACTTCTCTACCTCATAGGAGTACTGTGAGGATAAAATATGACAATACTGTGTTGATAAAAGAGCTCTGAAAATTGCTTAGTATGATGCTTTACATTATCTTATGATTATTGTTTTTGGAGGGTTTTTTTTTTAGTTAGAATTTCACTCTGTCGCCCAGGCTGGAGGGTAGTGGCATACTCACGGCCACCCCAGCATCGACCCACTGGGCTCAGGTGATCCTTCCGCCTCAGCCTTCCAAGTAGCCAAAACTACAGTCACACACTACCATGCCTGGCTAACTTTTGACTTATTGTAGAGATGAGGTCTCGACAAGTTGCCTGGGCTGGTCTCGAACCCACAGGTTCGGACAAACCACTTGCTTCAGTCTCCCAAAGTGCTGGGATTACAGGCTGAGCCACTGAGCCCGGCCGATTATTGTTAAAGATCATTGATAGGTACCCTCATAATACATTTGCTTCTTGGTTTTCATTTTTACTTTCATTGTTTTTCAACTTACATGAACACGTGCTCAATAGTAAAAGTTTATAAAGCATCGAAATATAAGAGTAAAAAAGTTGAAATTCCATTTTATAGTCACCTTCTTCAGTCCAACTAATTTTCCTTTCTAAGAGGTAAGCATGATTACTAGTTTGGCACTTGTTCTTGCAGATCTTTTAATATTGTATTTATATGCATGAATTTAAGTGAATGCAATGTTTTCTAAATATATAATCAAATGCTTTATTTGACAGTATTTTTGCTAACCACATGTCTTGGAGATTTTTAATAGCTATATTATAAAATATATAATATTTTATAGTGGACAGTCAAGCTATTTCCTTTGTTCTTGTGTATATGTGTCTATAATGAACACCCAGGTTAGAATATTTCACCAAGCAAAAATTCTACAAATACAAAGTTTGGATCAAAGGGTGCAGTATTAGTTTTTATAGACACTGCCAAAAATCCTCCAAATAATTCTGCTCCAAATTACACATCCTTCAACAGCATATGTGTCTTTCTTTGAACATTTGCAAATGCTAGTTATTGTCAATAAGCCCAAATTGCCTAGCCTATGACTGAAAATTGTGTCATTGCTATTTTAATTGTTTCCCCTCTTAGCAATGAGGTGTACTGTATTTTATTGTACATATTATTGGCTAAATGCATTTTTTCCATGAAAGATCTTTGTATATGCTCTGCCCATTTTTCTACTCTTTATATATTATAGTCATTTTTCCCTTTTTGTTTTATATGTAGCAAATATTTTCTTTCAATCTGTCATCTTTCTTTTATTTTGGTTTATATTATCACTTACCAGAAATAAGTTTCATATGTCTATATGTATAGTTAAATCTGTTAGTCTTTCCTTTTTGGTTTCTGGCTTTCTGATTTGTTCAAGGTCTTTCTTATCATACAAAAATTATAAAAATAATCTTCTGCATTTTGTTATATGCTTTTACTTTTATATTCATTGTAGGAAATATATAATTAGATTTCTATCTCAAGCCATATATAAAAAGATAGTTCTGGTTGATTAAAAATCTACTGATCATCTTTTTAATATTTCCTACAATAAACAGCCAATGTCATTTTTATTTTTGAGTTGGAGTCAATCCGTCGCCCAGGCTGGAGTGCAGTGGCACATTCATGGCCATACCAGCATCGACTTGCTGGGCTCCAGCGATCCTTCTGCCTCAGCCTTCCAAGTAGCCAGAACTACAGGTGTGTGCTACCACGCCCAGCTATTTTTTGATTTATTGTAGAGATGAGGTCTCAACAAGTTGCCCAGGCTGGTCTCGAACCCACGGGTTCAGGCAACCCACTCTCCTCAGCCTCCCAAAGTGCTGGGATTACAGGCTGAGCCGCCAAGTCCAGCTGCCAGCATCATTTTTTGATGAGTTCATTCATTCCCCACTAACTTGAAATCACTTTAACCATATAATTGATCCTAATATATATGTAAATATTTTCTCGGATGTCTTTCTACTCTGTTCATTTTACCTTCTAATATCTTCTAGTCTTGCACCAACCCATATGACTATATATATTCTGTAACCATAAAATGTGGTACATGTTATTTATATTCTTTCACTTAAAACACCAAAAACATTATTCCATGTTTCCATACAGTTTTTCCAATTATTATTTGAATGTCTATAATCCGTTATTTGAATGTACCTTATTTCTCCTCTATTGTTGGACATTTTAATTGTTTGTTTCTTAAGATAATGCTGTAATTAACATCTCATTGCTTCTCTCTCTCTCTCTCATAAATACTTAGTAGAAGGATTACTGGATAAATTGGTATGAATATCTTTATGAATTTTGCCATGTCTTACCACATTACTACCTTGTATACAAGGGGGAACCCAAAAAAACTCCAGAATTCATTGATTAAAAAATGTGTATTGGCCGGGTTCGGTGGCTCAGCCTGTCATCCCAGCACTTTGGTAGGCCGAGGCACATGGATTGCCCAAGCCCGCGGGTTCGAGACTCGGTCAACTTGGCGAGACCTTGTCTCTACCATAAGTCAAAAATTAGCCGGGCGTTGTAGCATGTGCCTGTCGTTCCAGCTCCTTGGAGGGCTGAGGCGGAAGGATCGCCGAAGCCCAGCAGGTCGAGGCTGCGGTGGCTGGGAGTGTGCCACTGCACTCCCGTTGCGGTGACAAAAAAGAAAAAAAAGGTAATTCCAGCTTTCTGGGAGTCCTCCCTCATACACATGCAGGCCTATTCCCAGTGCAATGCCATATTCCCAAATGAATATCATTCAGAGCGCTTCCTTCTGTGTGTTACATAGGCTGACACACCTTTTTGTGCATCAAATCTCTAGACCTTTTTCATCTTGAAAAACTGAAACTCTACGCCCATTGAACAACAATTCCCCTCCTTCCCTTCCCTCAGTCCCTGGTCACCACCACTCTGTTTTCTGTTTCTAGGAATTTGACCACTGCAAATACCTCATACAAGTGTAATAATACAGAACGTGTCTTTTTTGTGACTGGCATACTTAACTTAGTATAATTCATTCAGGTTGTCAGGAATGGCAGGACTGCCTTCTTTTTAAAGGCTGAATTAAATATTCTGTTGTATGTTTACACCGCATTTTGTGTACCAATTCATCCGTCAATGGACATTGGTGTTGCTTTTGCCTCTGGGCTATTGTGAATAGTGCTGCTAACAAGAGTGTGCGAATATCTCCTCGAGACCCTGCCTTCAGTCACTTTGGATACAAATCTCCCAGAAGTGAGATTGCTGGATCATATGGTAGCTCTACTGTGAGTTTTTGGAGGAAGTCCCATACTGATTTCCATAGCAATTTCACCATTTTACAATCACTCCAACAGTGCACAAGGGTCCCATTTTTCCACATCCCTGTCAACACTTGTTATTTTCTGTTTCCTGATAGTGACCATCCTGATGGGTATGAAATGGTATTTCATTGTGGTTCTACTTTGTATTTCTATAATAATTAGCTATGTTGAACATCTTTTCTTATGCTTATTGGCCATTTGTATATCGTCTCTGGAGAAATGTCTACTGAAGCTGCCCATTTTTTAATTGAGTTGAGATTTTTGTTATTGGGTTGTAGGAGTTCTTTATATATTCTTTTCTTTTTTTCTTTTTTTGAGTTGGAGTCTCCCTCAGTCACCCAAGCCTGGAGTGCAGTGGCACGCTCACAGCCATTCCAGCGTCGACCAGCTGGGCTCCGGCGATCCTTCCACCTCAGCCTTCCAAGTAGCTGGAACTTCAGTGCACGCTACCATGCCCAGCTAATTTTTTATTTATTGTAGAGACGAGGTGTCATCAAGTTGCCCCGGCTGGTCTTGAACCCACAGGCTCAGGCAATCCATTCGCCTTGGCCTCCCAAAGTCCTGGGATGAAAGGCTGCGCCACCAAGTCCAGCCTATATATTCTTGATATTAACCCCTTATCATACTTTGCAAATATTTTCTCCCATTGTGTAGGTTGACTTTTCACTCTGTTGATTGTGTTCCTTGATGTACAAAAGTTTTTGAGTTTGATGCAATGTCATTTGTTTATTTTTGCTTTTGTTGCCTGTGCTTTTGGTGTTATATCCAAGAAATCACTGACAAGTCTGATATGATGAAGCTTTTCCTATATGTTTTTCTTCTAGGTTAAGGGCCCAGTTTCTTTTTGTTGTTGTTGTTGCATCTGGATATCCAGTTTTCCCAGAACTATTTGTTGAAGAGATTGTTCTTTGCCCACTGAGTGGCCTTGGTACTCTTGTTGAAGATCATTCGACTAAATGCGTGAGGGTTTATTTCTGGTATCTCTTTTCTATTCCGTTAGTCTATTTGTCTGTCTTTGGACAGTACTATACTGTTTTGATTGCTGTATCTAAGTAATATGTTTTGAAAACAGGAAGAATGTATCCTCTAACTTTTTCTTCTTCAAAATTGTTTTGGCCATTCAGGGTCCCTTAAGAGTTCATATCCACATTGGGATGAGTTTTTCTATTTTTGTGAAAAATACCATTGGGATCTTGATAAGCATTACATTGAATCTACAGATCGCTTTGGGTAATACAGGACATCGTAACAATATTAAGTCTTTCAATCTATGTTCACAAGTGTCTTCCCACTTATTTGTCTTTAGTTTTTTCAATATGTTTTATAGTTTTCAGTGTACAAGTCTTTTGCTTCCTTGGTTAGGTTAGTTCCTAAATAGTTCATTCTTTTTGATAGTATTGTAAATTAAATTTTTTTCATAATTTCCTTTTCAGATTATACATTGTCAGTGTATAGAAATGTAAAAGATTTTTGTATGTTGTATCACACAATTTTGCTGATTTCATTCATTAGTTCTAACAGTTTTGTGGTGGAATCTTTAGGGTTTTTACATATGAAATCAAGTCATCTGTGAAAAGATATCATTTTACTTCAATTTCAATGTGGATGACATTCATTTCTTCTTGCCTAATCGCTCGGGCTAGGACTTCGAATACTATGTTAAATAGAAGTGGTGGGAATGGGTGTCCTTGCTTTGTTTCTGATCTTAGAGAACAAGATTTGCGACTCTCACTGTTGAGTATGATATTAGATGTGGGCATTTCATAAACGGCCTTATTACCCTGAGGTAGTTTCCTTCTATTCCTAGTTTGTTGAAAGTTTTTATCATGAAGGAGCATTGACTCTTACCCAATGCTTTTTCTGCATCCGTTGAGAAGACCATGTAGTCTTTGTCCTTCATTCTCAAAATGTAATGTATTTTCATATGTTGAACCATCTTTGTGTTCCAGAAATACTTCCCACTTGGTCATGGTATGTAATTATTTTAATGTTGTTGAATGTAGCCTGTTGATCATTTTTCTAAGGATTTTGGCTGCAATGTTTATTAGAAAATATAGTTCACCAGGTCAATAGTTTGCTTTTCTTGTAGTGCTGTTTTCTGGTTTTGGTATCAGGGTAATAACGATGGTCTCATAGAATAAACTCGGAAGTGTCCATCTCTTGAATTTTTTTGGAAGCATTTCAGGAGAATTGGTATTAATTTTTCTTGAAATATTTGGTAGAATTCACCAGTGATCCTGGAGTTTTCTTTGTTGAGAAGTTTTTGATTATTGTCTTTGTCTCCTTACTAATTATTTATCTGTTCACATTTTCTATTTCTGTGTGTGTGTGTGTGTGTGTGTGTGTGTGTGTGTGTGTGTCAGAATCTCACTCCATCACCCAGGCTGGAGTGCAGTGGCATGCTCATGGCCACCCCAGTGTCGACCTGTTGAGCTCAAGCAATCTTTCCACCTCAACCTTCCAAGTAGCCGGAACTACAGGCACGTGCTACCATACCTGGCTACTTTTTTGACTGATTGTAGAGATGAAGTCTCACCAAGTTGCCCAGGCTGGTCTCGAGCCCCTGAACTTAGGCAATCCTCTTACCTTGACCTCCCAAAGTGCTGGAATTACAGGCTTGAGTCACCGCACCCAGTCCATTTTCTATTTCTTCATGATTCACTCTTATAGGTTGGTGTTTCTAGAAACTGATTTTCTTTTAGGTTATCCAATTTGTTGGTGTACAATTATTCATAGTATTCTCTTATAATCCTTTTTATTTCTGTGGCAACACTTGCAATCTCCTCTCTTTCATTTCTGATTTTAGTTATTTGAGTCTCTATTTTCATAGTCTTTGTGCTGTTGATTTCTGGTTATAGTCTACTGTGATTGGAAAAGACATTTTGTATGATTTCAGTCTTCTAGATGTTTGAAGATTTGTTTCGTAGCCTAACATGTGGTCTATCTTAAAGAATGTCCCATGTGCACTTGAGAAGAATATATTTTGCCATTGCTTAGTTTTTGCCATTGTTTTGTGTATGTCCAATTAGTCAACAGTACTTCTCAAATCCTCTATTTCCTTATTCATCTTCTTTCCAGTTGTTCTATTCATTACTGAAAGAGAGCTATTGAAGCTTCCCACTATTATTGTGTTGTTGTCTATTTCTACCTTCAATACTGTCAAAGTCGGCTTCATATATATAGGGTCTCTGAGGTTTAATACTCACATAATTATAATTATGTGATGTTCTTCTTCATCTCTTGTCACAGTTTTCATTTAAGCTCTATTAAATAGCAGCATAGCCATTCCTGCTCTTTTGGTTACAATTTGCATGAAATATCCTTTTTCTATTCTTTCATTTTCAGTAGATGAGTGTAGATTCAAAGTGAGTCTCTTCTAGACAATAAATAGTTGAATTCTGTTTTTTAATCCATTCACCCAATCTGTGTCTTTGATCAACAAGTTTAATCCATTTACATTTAAAATAATGACTGATAGGGAAGAACATACTATTGTCATTTTGTTGTTTTTTTTGTATGTCTTCTAGGCTTTTTGTCTCACCTTTCCTCTTTTACTGCTTCCTTTAAGTTTTGCTGATTTTTGGTAGTGTTCTCATTTCCTTTTGTGCATATTCTATATTATCTTTGTGTATACCATTGCAGTTACTCAACACATACTAAAATGAGCACTCCAGTGACTCATATCTGTTATCCCAGCACGTTAGGAGGCCAAAATGGGAGGACTGCTTGAGCACAGGAGTACAAGACCAATCCAGGCAACATAGCAAGACATAGTCTCTATAAAAAATAAAAATTAATGAGCTGGATGTGGTGGCATGTGCCTGCAGTCCCAGCTACTCAGAGGCTGAGGTAGAAGGATTGCCCGAGCCCAGGAGGACGAGGCTGCAGTGAGCCACGATCACACCGCTGCACTCCAGCCTGGGTGCCAGAGTGAGATCCTGACTCTATTTTAAACGGCAATAACTTAACCTCAATCACATATAAAAACTCTACTTCTTTACTGCTCCACCTCCACCCCCACTGTATGTTACTGCTGTCACGAGTACATCTCTATATATTGGATACTCATTTACATAGATTTATAGTTTTAAAAACATCTCTGTCATTTAAAATCTGTGCACCAAAATTACAATAGTATAGGCTACTCTATTTGTCCATGTAGTCACCTTCAAAGAGAGTCTTATGCTTTCATATGGCTTGGTGCTACCATCTATCATCTTTTTATCCCAACTTGAAAGACTCCAACTAGCATTTCTTGTAAGCAGGTCTAGCGATAGTGAACTCTCTCAGCTTTTGTTCATCTGGGAAAGCCTTAATATCACTTTCACTATTGAACAACAGTTTGGCCAGATATGATATTCTTGTTTGACAATATTTTTCTTCAGCACTGTGAACATATCATTCCACACTCTTCTGTCCTGTAAAGTTTCTGCTAAAAAACTCTGATAATCTTATGGAGACTCTGCTATATGTGACATACTGGTTTCCTTCCCACTTTCAAGGGTCTCTCTTAGTCTTTGATGTTAGAGAGTTTAATAATAACGTGTCTTGGGGTGGTTCTCTGTGAATTTATCCTAGTTGAAGTTCTTTGAGCATCTCGAATCTGTATTCCATTGTTTTCTTCTAATGTGGGACATTTTCAGCCAATATTTCTCTAAATAGACTCCATATCTCTTTTTCTCTCTCTCTTCTCTGTGTGTACTTTCTCTTGTGCATAGATTGGGCCACTTGATAGTATCCTATGAGTCCCATAGACTCTCTTCGCTTTTCTTCCTCTTTCTTTTAGTTTCTTTGACTCAAAGAGTCACATACAGACGTTGTGATCTGTACAATGTTGGGTCTCAGGGTCTCTGTGGAAAAAGAATGTCCTGCACCTTCTTAGCCTGTCATCCTGCTGACATCTCCCTATTTTAGGTGACAGTTTATTTAGGATTTCACTTACATTAATACATGCTCACAAATGAAGGGCCTACACGAAATAGTCATCATAAAATAGGTGTAGTCACTGTCTTTTTCTATTCATTGAGTTCTTAAAAACCTGTTAGAATCAACCCATAGAATGTTTGAGGGAGAAGTTTTTGTTTATCATTTTAATTTCTATTTTTTATTTCTTATTTAGTCAATTTTAGCACTTTTGTGATCCAAAACATTTATCTATTTATTTAAGGTTTTAAAAAATATCTGGCATACACATGTCCATAAAATTCTTCTGTGGGTCGGACTTGGTGGCTCAGGCTATGATCTGCACTTGGGGAGGCCGAGGCGAGTGGATTGTCTGAGCCCACGGGTTTGAGACCAGCCTGGGCAACATGATGAGACCTCGTCTCTACAATCAATCAAAAATTAGCCGGGCATGGTAGTGCGCGCCTGTAGTTCCGGCTACTTGGAAGGCTGAGGCAGAAGTATCGCCAGAGCCCAGTGAGTCACCTCTGCGGTAGCCGCGAGCTGCAACTGCACTCCTGCCTGGGCGATGGAGTGAGACTGTGACTCAAAAAAAAATTCTTTTGTGATGCCTAATCCATTCATATTATTTCTTCTTGGTCATTCAATATATTTATCATTTTCATCTTCTTTTTACGTTTCTTTTTTTGGTTAATTGATACACAATAGCTGTACATATACGTGCATGAGGGCATGTCACATTTCTTCTCATGCATAGAATATGTAAAGATCAAGTCAGTCAAGGTAGTGATCTGCTCCTAAACATTAAGACGTACTTATTTTATCAAACTGCATATTTGTATCCATAACCTTTTTCTCTTCTTCCTCGCTCTACGTGCCTTTCCCAGCCGCTGGTATCTATCAATCCACTCTCTACTTCTATGAGATCAACATTTTGAGCTCCCACATATGAGTGAAAACGTGTGATATTTATCTGTACCTAGCTTATTTTACTTAACATAATGACCTCCAGTTCTTTGTTGCTGTAAATGACATGATTTCATTCTTTCTTATGGCCAAATAGTATTCCATTGTATATACATATAACACATTTTCTTTATTCACTGATGGACATGTAGGTTACTTCCATATCTTTGCTATTGTAAATAGCACTGCAATAAACACGGGGGTTCAGGTATCCTTTTGATATGCTGATTTATTTTTGTTTGAATAAATACCCAGTAGTGGGAATGCTAGATCATATGGTAATTCTATATTTTAGTTTTTAAGAAATTCCCATAAAATAAAAAAAAAAACAAGAATAACTAAAACAAAAAACACACACACAGACAAATCTCCAGACTATTTTTTTATAATGGCTGCACTAATATCCATTTCCACCAACAATGCATAAGAGTTCCCTTTTCTCCACATCCTTACCAGCATCTTCTACATTTTTTTTTTTTAAATAATTGCCATTCTTCCTGGGTAAGATGATGTATGTCTCTCTGCAGTTTTAATTTGCACTTCCCTGATGGTTAATGAGGCTGAGTATTTTTTCATATATCTGTTGACCATTTTGTGTATCTTCATCTGAGAAATGTAGATTCATGTCCTTTATCTATAATGAGATTGTTTGTTTATTCAGTTGCTTGAATTCATTGTATATTGTATTAGTCTCTTTTCAGATTAATATCTTGAAAATATTTTCTCCCATTCAACAAGTTGTCTCTTCGTTTTGTTGATCGTTTTCTTTGCTGTGTAGAAGCTGTTTGGTTGAATGTAGTCCCATTTGTCGATTTTTGTTTCTGTTTTCTATACTTGTGAGATCTTGGTCTGAAATCTTTCATTAGACTGAGGTCCTGAAGTGTTTCCTCTATGTTTTCTGTTAGTGGTTTTATAGTTTGGGATCTTACTATAAGTACTTAATCCATCTTAATTTGATTTCTGTATTTGATAAGAGACAGGGCTCCAGCTTCATTCTTCTGCATATGAATATCCAATATTTCCAGCATCACTTATCGAAGAGGGTATCCTTTCTTCAATGTACATGCTTGATGCCTTTGTCAAAAATCAGTTGATTATAAGTACATGCATTTATTTCTAGATTCTCCATTATGCTCCATTGGTATATGTGTCTTTTTTTAATACCAATATCATGCTGTTTTTGGTTACTATAGCCTTATATAGAATTGCTTGAGTTATTCAGGCTCTTTTCTGAATTTTAAGTCTTTTTTTTCTATTTTTGTGAAAACAAATACTGGTATTTTGACAGAGATTGCATTAATTCTGCAGTATGATAATTTAGGTGCTTTGATTGGGTGGTATGATCATTTTAACTGTGTTATTTGCTGTGATTCATTAGAATGGAATGTCTTTGTGTCTTTTTCAATTTCTTGCATCAGAGTTTTGTAGTTTTCACAGAGGTCTTTCAACTCTTTGGTTAAATTTATTTCTAGGGTTTTTAGCTATTGTAAATGCGATTGTTTCCTTGATTTCTTTTTCAGCTATTTTATTATTGATGTATAGAAATGCTATTGATATTTGTGTGTTGATTTTGTATCATACTTTACTGAATTTATCAGATTTAAAAGCTTTTTGGTGGAGTCTATAGGTTTTTCTGCATACAGGATCACATCATCAACAAAGAGGAGCAATTTAACTTCCTCATTTTCAATTTAAGTCCTTCTTATTTATTTATACTACCTGATTGCTCTGGCTAGGACTTCTCATACAGTGTGGAATAGGAGTGTTGAAAACAGGATCCTTGTCTTATTCTAGTTATTAGAGGAAAGGCTTTCAACTCTTCCTCCTGCAGTATGATATTAGCTATGGCTTTATCATATACGACCTTTATAATGTTCAGGTATGTTCCTTTTTTGCCTAGTTTGTTGAGAGTTTTAATCATGAAGAGAAGTTGAATTTTATCAATTGTTTTTTCTGACTTTATAAAGATTATCATATGATAATGATAATGACATTTATTAAATTGCATATGTAGAACCATTGCTTTCCTAGGATAAATCCCACTTGATCATTGTATATTATCTGTCTGATGTGTAGCTGAATTAAATTTGTTAATATTCTGTTAAGGATTTTTGTGCCTGTGTTCATCAGGAATATTGGTCTGCAGTTTTCTTTCTTGTTGTGTCATTGTCTGGTTTTGGAATCCAGGAAATACTGGCCTTGTGGAATGAGTTTTGGAGATTCAACTCCTCTACAACTTGGGGGGATAGTTTAAGGAGTACTGGTGTTAGTTTTTTGTAAGTTTGGTAGAATTGAACATTGAAGCCATCTGGCCCCGGACTTTTCTTTATTGCAAGACTCTTCATCACTAATCAAATCTCATTGCTCCTTATTGGTTTATTCAGGTTTTCCATTTCATTCTGATTCAACCTTGACAGACTGTATGTGTTCTGGAATTTATCCCTTTCCTCTATGTTTTCCATTTGCAAGTATATAGTTGCTTATAAATTTCCGATGATACATTTTTATTTCTGTGATATCAGTTGTAATGTCTACTTTTTCATTTCTGCTTTTACTTATTTAAGCCTCCTTCCTTTTTTCCTCCTTCCCTCCTCCCTTCCTTCCTTCTTTCTTGTTAATCTAGCTAGCAGTTTATCAATCTTGTTTGTCTTTTCAAAAAACCAACTTCTCATTTTGCTAATCCTTTGTATTTTTGTCTCTATTTCATTTAGCTCTGCTCTGATCTTTATTATTTATTTCCTTCCACTAATTTTGAGTTTGGTTTGTTCTTGATCTTCTATTTCTTTGAAGTACATTGTTAGCTTGTTTATTTGAAATCATTCTCCTTTTTGATGTAGTCATTTATTGCTAAAAAGTTTCTCTTACTACTGCTTTTGCTGTCTCTCATACTCGTTTTGGTATGTTTTAATTTTCACTTGTTTCAGGAAAGTGTTGTATTTCTTCCTTAATTTCTTCCTCAACCCAGTGGTTATTTAGGAGCATGTTCTTTCATTTTCATGTATTTGTACATTTTCCAAAGTTCCTCTTGTTATTGATTTCTAATTTTCTTTTATTGTGATCTGAAAAATATTTGTTGTCACTTCAATTTTAAAAAGTGTACTGAAACTTGTTTTGTGGCCTAACATATGACTTATCCTGGAGAGCATGTTATATGCTGATGAGAAGAATGTATGTTCTGTAGCTGTTTGGATGAAATGATCTGTAAATGTCTGTTTAGTCTAAAGTGAAGTTTAAATCCAGTGGTTTTCGTTGTTGCTGTTGTTAATTTTCTGTCTAGGTGATCTATTTAATGCTGAGATTGGGGTGTTGATGTTCTCAACTATTATTGTATTGGAATTTATATCTCCCATTAGATTTAATAACACTTGTTTTATATATCTGGGTGCTCCAGTGTTGGGTGCATATATCTTTAGAGTTATTATATCATCTTGCTGAATTGATCCCTTTATCGTATATTTATCATTATATAATGGCTTTCTTTGTCTCTTTTTACTGTTTTTGACTTCATGTCTGTTTTATCTGATATAGGTATAGTTACTCCTGCTTGTTTTGGGTTTCTATTTGGATGGAATATCTTTTTCCCTTCCTTTACTTTTAGTCTGTATGTGTCTTAATAGATGATATGAGTTTCTTGTAGGCAGCATATGGTTGTGTCATTTAAAAAATCATTCAGTTCATCTCTGTTTTTAAGTGGGAAGTTGAATCTATTTACATTCAAGGCTATTATCGATATGTACAAGCTTATTTCTATTCTTTTATTAATTGATTTCTGGTTGCATCATATATCCTTTCTTCCCTCCCCCCCCCTCCCCCCGCCCTTATTATCTTTGTGGTTTTGTGGTTTTTTGTAGTGGTGACATTTGAATCCTTTCTCTTCCTCATTTGTGTGTTTGGTAGTGGTTTTATTCTTTTGTGTGATTTCATGATGGTAAGTATCATTCTTTTACTTCCACACGTAGGACTCCCTTAAGCATCTTTTGTAGGGTTGATCTAGTGGTCATAAATTTCCCCGGCTTTTGCTTGTCTGGGAAAAACTATCCTTCATGGATGAAGGATAACTTTGCTAGGTGTAGTATACTTGGATAACAGTTTTTTTTTTTTCCTTCAGTATTTTAAATATACCATCACGTTTTCTCTTGGTCTGTAAGGTTTCTGCTGAGAAATGTATTGTTCTTCTAATAAGTGACTAGATGCTTTTCTCTTGTTGTTTTCAGGATTCTTTGTCTTTGACCTATGACAGTTTGGCTATATTGTGCCATGGAGAATACCTTTTTGAATTGTATCTATTTGGGGATCTCTGAGTTTTCTGTGTATGGATGTCTAAATCTCTTGTTAGACTTAGGATGTTTTTTAGCTATTATTTAATTAGATAGATTTTCTATCTTTTTGTTTTTTCTCTTCACCTTCTGACACCGAAAATTATAATTTTTGGCTACTTTATGCTATCTTTATAGGTTATGTAGGCTTTGTTTATTCTTTTTTCTTTATTTTTACTTGGGTAATTCCAAAAGTCCTGTCTTCAATTATTTCTTCTGCTTGATCTAGTCTATTGTTGAAGCTCTCAAATGTATTTCTTATTTCACTCAGTGAAGTCTTCACTTCCAGGATTTCTGTGTGTGTGTGTGTGTGTGTGTGTGTGTGTGTGTGTGTGTGTATGATATCTAGTTATTTGGTAAATTTCTCATGCATATCTTGAATTTTTTTTTTCATTTCTTTGTTTTATTTCTCTGTGGTCTCTTGTATTTCACTAAGCTTCTTTAATATCATTATTTCAAATTCTTTTTTCTGACATTTTTATAAGTTTCTTTTCATTGAAATCTGTTGCTAGAGAATTATTGTGTTCCTTTGAAGGTGTCATATTTACTTGCTTCTCATGTTTGTGTTCTTATATGTGCATCTGGTATAACAGTCACTTCTTCCAATTTTTTTGGATTTTTCATCCGAGAGGAGTTTTTCTTAAAGATGTACCTATGGTATTGGTTAAGTAGGGCACTTTGGTTTTGATTCTGGATGTGTGAGGTAGGGTAGTCGCACTATAATTTTCTTTCCTGTTTAGTGTGTAGGAGTCTCACTTTCTCACCCAGGCTGGAGTGCAGTGGCATGATCATGGTTACCACAGCCTTGAACTCCTGGGCTCAAGCGATCCTCCCATTTCAGCCTTCCAAATAGCTGGTACTACAGGTGAGCACCAGCACACCTGGCTAATTAAAAAAAAATTATGTAAAGACCAAGGTCTTGCTATGTTACCTAGGCTGGTCTCAAACTCCTGGGCTCAAGTCATCCTCCTCCTGTAGCCTCCCAAAGTGCTAGGTGTGAGTCACAGCACCTGGGTATCTGGATAATTTTATTTTTGACTGTAAACAGCCTCAGTGGTGTTGGTGACCTCTTCAGGGACTTGGGGTGCAGTTGCTGATAAGGCTGTGGTAAAATTTTGCTGGGAATGGAGATGTCAGGCATGCCAGTCCACGGGCCTCATTGGTGGTAGCAGTAAGCCAAGTGTGCCTGTCCTTGGGCCCCAGGGTAGCATACACTCGTACTGGTTTTAGCAGACCTAGGAGGGCCAGTTCTTTTTTTTTTTTTTTTTTAATTTTGAGTCTCACTCCACTGTCTAGGCTGGAGTGCTGTGGCACGCATGCTCACGGCCACCACAGCCTCGACCTGCTGGGCTCCAGCGATCCTTCCACCTCAGCCTTCCAAGTAGCTAGAACTGCAGTTACGCACTACTACGCCCAGCTAACTTTTTGTTTATTGTAGAGACGAGTTCTCACCCAGTTGCCCAGGCTGGTCTCAAACCCGCTGGCTCAGGCAATCCCCTCGACTCAGCCTCCCAAAGTGCTGGGATGACAGCCACCGAGCCTGTCCAGAAGGGCCAATTCTTGGACCTTCAGGTGGCTTACGTGAGTGCTGGCAGTACCAGTGGTGGGCTGGATAAGAGGGTGAATCCTCAGGCCCCTGGGAAGTGAGTGTGGCGTGGGCAACGGCTCTAGCAGCAGCAAGACAGCCATCTGGCTCCCAAGCCACTGGTGCTGGAGTGGGTGGTGGCTGCAAGGAGTTGGGCAGGCCAGTCCCCAGGCTTGTAGATGGCGCGTGTGGATGGATACCAGCTGGTGGAGGCAGCAGGCTGGCTGGGTCCATCCTCAGGAATAGTGCTTCAGATGTCATGTTGAGGTTGGGGCAGGGAAATCCCCACTCCCCCAGATGGCATGCTCAGACACTGTGGCGAGTGAAGCCAGGCCAGACAGGTTGTCCTCAGGTCCCTGAGTGGTATGTGCAGGGGCTGGCGGTGGTGGGAATGGAAAGGGTAATTCTCAGGTCTCCGGAGCAGTGCTCAGGTTGGAGTTGGGGTAATAGCTGTGCTGTAGCCATGCTGCTGGGGAGGGCAAGGTGGATTTCAGTGGCAGTAGCTGGGGAATGCATGCTTCAGCCCTAGGTACTGGATGCAGGCAAGGGAGCCTGTCCTCAGAGTGTATACAAATGCATGGTGGTCCCTTTGCTGGGGCAGTTGGGTCACTGCTGGTGGCTTGTGCTTTGGTCCTGAAAATAACAGTAGCCAGCCGTGGTGGCGGCTACAGGTGGGGGATGTCAATGGAGTTCCAGAGATATGGAGACACAAGGTTGCTGGGCCCCTGGGAAGGATGCGGTCTGGTGAGGGCCAGATTCAAAACTGGTGAGGTGTTGGAGCAGCTTGGGACTCAGGGAATGTGTGGGACCTATCTTGAGCTTCCTCTTTGGAGCAATACCATTGCACAGTCTTACAGCAGCTGCCCACGGACGTCTCAGGGACCGCAAGGGTGTAAGTCCTGGAGTCTGAAGGTCCAAGAAACAGAACTCTGATGATGAGCAGGAGATGCTGGCTGTCCCTACTCAAGAAGAGAGAGAATTCTCTTCTGTTTCTCTGCCTTTTTGTTTGATTTGAAACCTCAGCAGACTG
The DNA here is from genome assembly GCF_000164805.1 of Carlito syrichta. NCBI lineage: Eukaryota > Metazoa > Chordata > Mammalia > Primates > Tarsiidae > Carlito > Carlito syrichta. Next base: position 127,310 of record NW_007248629.1, on the reverse strand, counting down.
GGTAAGGCCCACCTACATTTGTGAGGACAGATCTTCTCAATTCAGTAAACTGATAAATGCTAATCTCTTCCAGTAATGCCTTTACAAACAAACCCAGAAATAATGTTTTACTAGCTATCAAGGCATCCCTTAGCCCCGTCAAGTTGACACATAACATTACATCACAATTTTTCTGTCTTTTCTACTTTTTGTACTTTTTTTTCCTACTTTTTCTTTTGTACTCCCCCCCTGCACTTTTTCTATTTTTCTTCTCCTCCCTCTCCCCTCCCTCCTTCTTTCTTTCTTCCTTTTTTGAGACAGAATCACAGCCCACTGCAGGCTCAAACTTTTGGGCTGAAAGGATCCTCCCATCTCAGCCTCCCAAGTAGCTAGGTCTACAGGTGCATGCTATCACACCTGGCTTATTTTTCCTCTTTTTTTTTTTTTTTGAGAGACAAGGTCTTATTATGATGTCCAGGTTAGTCTCAAACTCATGACCTGAAGCAATTCTCCCGTGTTGGACTTCCAAAGTGTTGGGATAAGAGGCATGAGCCATGGCATCCAGCCTGATAATGTATTTCTGTACATTTTTTCCTAAATGTTTCACAAATTTTGACCCATATTATTTTAATTGTCATTCATTTTATAGTATTTTATAATTTGGCTTATGGTTTTCTTTTACTCCAAAGTAACTTATGTTTTAAATGTTCAGAAACAGAGATTTAAAATAATTGTGTTTTGACTATTGAGTTTTAACTGTACTGTTATAACCAGGGAACGTTGCCTGTATGATGGTCATTTTTAAAAAATGTATTAAGGCTTCCATTATGGTCTACTAAAGGATGCTTCAAACTCTCTGTTGAACCTCATTGGTAGTTCATTAAGTCAACTTAGAGCCTGTGACTTCTTTTCTAACCTCTAATCTTTGAACCTTATATTTACAAAGTTTGTCTCTTATAGTAAGTATATCTTTTGAATTTTTTTTTCCAATGGGACCAATGACTGTCTTATGGACAAACTGTCTTACTAAGCTTTCATAAAACCTTGTCAAACCCCTATGAATGAATTTATCAAGGAGTAACTGAGGCTGGGAGCAGCAGCTTATGCCTGTAATCCCAGCACTTTGGGAGGCCCAGACAGGAGGCTTGCTTGAGTTTAGGAATTCAAGACCAGACTAGGCAACATAGCGAGACCTCATTTCTACAAAAATAAAAAAAATAAGCTGAGCATGGGCGGGGCTGGGGGGGGCCTCCTCCAGTCCCAGCAACCTGGGAAGCTGAAGTAAAAGGATCACCTGAGTCCAGGAAGTTGAGGTTCCGGTAAGCCGTGAGCATGCCATGCACTCCAGGCTGGGTGAGGGTGAAACCCCAATTCAAAATTAAAAAAAGGAAAAGAAGCAGGGCTCGGTGGTTCAGCCTGTAATCCCGCACCTTTGGGAGGTTGAGGTGAGTGGATTGCCTGAGCCCGCGGGTTCAAGACCTGCCTGGGCAGCGAGACCTCATCTCTACAATAAATAAAAAAATTAGCCGGGAGTGGCAGCACATGCCTGTAATTCCAGCTACTCGGAAGGCTGAGGCGGAAGGATCGCAGGAGCCCAGCAGGTCGAGGCTGCGGTGGCCGGGAGCAGCCACTGCACTCCAGTCTGGGCGACTGAGTGAGACTCCAACTCAAAAAAAAGAAAAAAAAAAGGAAAAGAAAAAGAAAAAACAAAGAGTAACTGAATAGTGATTCAAAATAAAAAGCTTTTCATAGTGGAGTCTCTATGAAAGAACAAATATTAAAGCACAAAAATTGGCCAAAAGTTTTTATGCATTTTTTTTTTTGCTTTTGTTTTAAGTCGGAGTCTCACTCTGTCGCCCAGACTGCAGTGAAGTGACACACTCACAGTCACCGCAGCCCCGACTGCTGGGCTCAGGCGATTCTTCCACCTCAGCCTTCCAAGTAGCTGGAACCACATGTGCGCGCCATCATGCCCGACTAATTTTCTAATTTATTGCAGAGACAAGGTCACACCAAGTTGCCCAGGCTGGAGTTGAACCCCTTGAGCCATGATGCCCGGTTTGCATTTTTTATTTTATATTTTCAGTTGGAGTCTCATTCTGTTGCCCAGGCTGGAGTGCAGTGGCACTCTCACGGCCACCGCAGCCTTGACCTACTGGGCTCAGGTGATCCCTCCACCTCAGCCCTCCAAGCAGCTGGAACCACAGGCATGTGTCACATACCCGGCCAATTTTTTTGATTTATTGTAGAGACAAGTCTCACCAAGTTGCCCAGGCTGGTCTTGGACCCATGGGCTCAGGCAATCCTATCACCTTGGTCTCCCAAAGTTCTGGGATCACAGATGTGAGCCACCACACTTGGCCTGCATTTTGTTTATTAGTACATTTAACTGAGGAACATACCTCCAGATGACAGAAAAAAAACACCTCTGTTTAACAACTTTGCTTTATAAAATACTTAAACTCAAACTTACAGATGTTTTAATAAGGTAGTACTCCTGGATTAGTTGAAGTCATTTAAGTAGCCTCAATTTAAAAACATCTACACGGGTCAGGCTTGGTGCCTCAGCCTGTAATCCCAGTACTTTGGGAGGCCAAGGTGAGTGGACTGCCTGAGCCCACAGGCTTGAGACCAGCCTGAGCAAATCCATGAGATCCCCGTATCTACCATAAATCAAAAAACAACTAGCCGGGCATGGTAGCTCCCGCTACTCAGAAGGCCGAGGCGGAAGGATGGCCCGAGCCCAGCAGGTCAAGGCTGCGGTGGCTGTGAACGTGCCACTGCACTCCAGCCTGGGCGACAGAGTGAGACTCCAACTCAAAAAAAACAAAAAACAAAAAACCTACACAGTCAGGGTACAGTGGCTCATGCCTTTGTAATCCCAGCACTTCAGAAGGCCAAAGTGGGAGGATCACTTGAGGTCAGGAGTTCAAGACCAGCCTAAGCAACACAGTGAGACTCCCTATTTTTTGAATTTTAAAAACCCAGTCACAGAGTTGGTATTTTCATCAGTTTGTTAACTAACATTTTTGCTATTATGGGTATATTGAAATTCATTACTGCCATTTTTCCCTCCATTTATCATGTGTTTTGTTTATTTTTCCTCCTTACTTTCTTCCACTGACTGGTTCACATTTTCTTCTGTTGCTCTGAACATTTACATTTTATTTCTGTCTTCTGGTGGTAAAAGCCTAATTTAAGGAAACTGTGGTGTTAGATTGAATTATTTGTTTAAAATATTTGCTGCTTAAATTGGTTGAGCCCATTCTTGGTCTGTTTCTGTGGGAGAAAAATACTTCACTAACTTTTTCTGGCCAGTAGAATGTGAGCAAAAATGTTGTATGCCCCATCCAAGCAGAATATTTAAGAGACATTGACCTTTCACTTTGTCATGATAAAAGTGAAATCTGCATGTCCCACACAGGGTCTCTTATTCCTTCATAAGAGGAACACTAGTATTCTATTTGCCCTGTTATTTCCCATTATAATCTTCATCATGAATGTCCAAGTTTCCTTTGGTATCATCTCTTTAACATGAAGACTTTCTTTAGCATTTTTTGTACTGTTTGTCTGCTGGTAACAAATTCTCTTAGCTTTATCTAAAAAAGTCTTTATGTCACCTTTTGGAAAGATGACTTTACAGGATATAGAGCTCTATTTTAATCTCGTTTTCACCTTTATTTTTTGAACACTTTAAAGATGTTGCTCTACATTTTAAAAATCACTTATATCTTCAGGAAAACATTTGATATTTGTAATCGTTTCCCCTATATGTAATGTGTCATTTTTCTCTGGTTGCTTTGAGAAGTTTCTGTTTACCTTGGTTTTTCAGTAGTTGGATTATCAAGTGCCTAGGCATAGATTTTTTTTTGCATTTGTTTGGGTTTGTTGAACATCTCGAATCTGTACATTTATATTGTTGCCCAAATTTGTAAGTTTCTTTTTAAAAATAATTTATTCTGCCTAATAGTCTCTCTTTTCTCTTCTTCTGAGACTCTAAACATCTGTATCTGAGACATTTTGATATTGTCCCACATGCCCCTCAGGCTGTAATATTTTTCTTTCTTTCTTTTTTGAGTTGGAGTCTCACTCTGTCGCCCAGACTGGAGTGCAGTGGCCACTCTCAGCCACCGCAGCCTCGACCTGCTGGGCTCCCGCGATACTTCTGCCTCAGCCTTCTGAGTAGCCGGAATTACAGGCAAGCGCTACCACGCCCGCCCGGCTGATTTATTGTAGGGAGGAGGTCTCGTTGCCCAGGCAGGTCTCGAACCCGCGGGCTCAGGTAATCCACTCACCTCAGCCTCGCAAAGGCATGGGATTACAGGCTGAGCCACCGAGCCCGGCATATTTTTCAATCTTTTTTTAGATTGGATAATTTATATTGATCTATCTTCAAGGTCCTGACACTCTTCTCTGTCAAACCCATTCTGCCACTACATCTAGTCAGTAAAATGTTTTATTTTCGGTATTGCATTTTTCCTAAAGTTTCTGTTTACATTTTATATATGTGATATCTTTGCTAAGATTTACTATCATTTCATTTATAACAATGAATTTTCCTTTATAAAGGGGTCCAGCCCCTTTGCCAGGTCGTGAGATCTCCTGAAGGAGAGACGGATAGGCGAAAGACGAAATCAATATTCCCGGACACCTGCTTCCTGAGCAGATGACATCCTTTATGAGTTAACAGAAAGCTTTTATAGCATTTGTAAAAGGGGCAAGACAAAGAAAATTCCTTCACGTACATATGTTTTAAAAGTTACCACCATCTAGCGGTCTTTAGAAGAAACGAATAAGCCAAAAACAGTATCTACTTTCAGTTAATGAGTCTTGAGATAAGTGTAAAAGGAGTTTCACTTAAACTAAACATAATGCATACAAGGTTTACTTTGATTTCGGTTCCACATCACTAGTCTAATTAAAAAGGCCATAAATTCACTAAAACAAACTATAGACTGTACCTAGTGATAGCAGGAATATGAAACCCATTAACTTGACCAAACAACAGTGGCTAGCATTTAAAGAATAACTATGAAAGTCACTTACTGTGAAAATACATACACTAATCTTTACTTTGGATGAACATATAAAGTGAATGAAACATAATGAAATAAAACTAACACAACTAAAATTATTATGGTTGCATGATTGCCAATGAGCTTTTAAGTTTAGGATAATGGTGATTTGGCTGTTTTTCCTTATGCTTGGCAACCTCCTGGCAAACATCTTTGTCTTAAGATAGGCAGTGGAGCAATTATTATTATCTTTGAGGCACCAGCTTTATCATTGTGTGAACTTAAACTTATGAACTTAAAACAATCTTCAAAGTAGCTATAAAACACTAAACTATAAAACTAAGACTAACTAATGACACAAAGTAAAAACCTTGTTAAACATAACCAGAGCCTAATAATTTTTGTCAACCCTCATACATATGTATATTGATTATATAAACGTGTATGATATTACATTTACCAATTATGATTAATACATGGATAAAACAATTATCATGTCTAGAATAGCACTGCCAGCAACTGTCTTCAAAAGAGTCCCAAATTACAGTCCTTGAAGTGCTTCAAGGAAGTTCCCAGGTGCACGGTTCATGTAGCAGTTCTTCTCTTTTGGGCTTTTACGACCTTCAAAGCTTTTGTAATCGCCTTTCCTGTTCAGGTGTCTTCATTACTTTTCTCTTATCCTGCAGTGTTTATTTCTAAAGAAAACTCAAAAGAAGCTTTTAATGACATTTCCCAGGCCCTCAAGGTTGCTTTCTGTATTTAGCTAATTATCATAAAAGTATCTAATTAGTATATTATGAATTCAGTGAAAACCCACTCTATAAACGTTTACTTAAAATTTAACTATAGAATTATGTAAAAACCTTAACGATTAATCTTTTATCCTAAGTCTGTGAAGACAGTGTTATAAATCACCTACATAACTCCTAGATAAGTGTTAGAACTTATAATGAGCTCATAATGACCTTACCATAAACTTGTGCTTCTAAAAAACCTTATGTCTGACCACTAAGCTGCATAATTCTAAATCAAATAAGGAGTGAATATACTTATATCATTTTTCATTCAAGCAATATCTAGTAACTTATAACCAAGTGAAAGAAAGCATTCTTGGTGAGCTTCAGAGTTTAACCCTTGCATATGTTAGAAAAGGCCAAGCGGCAAAGTGGGAAAATGGGAAAATGAACCATGACATTCTCAGGTTAGGTGTGAGTACTTTGCATAAACATGCCATTTTCTTCTTCCACGACTGCACAGAATTTCTTCAGCCGTATCAAACAGCAAAGGTGGAAGACAGAAGGGCTTCAGCTTCCCGGGCTCGCCCTGCGGCCCGGGGTCTTCGGCCCACTGGGACCCTGTCAATCATGTGGACCTCCAAGGCTGGCTCCCAACACCTTTACCTTGTTAAACATAGTTATATTAGCCACTTTAAAGCCATTCGTCTTAAGCTTAGCCTCTCTTGATTATCTTTTCCTCTGAGAACAGATCTCATTTTCTTAGTATTTTGCATGTCGAGCAACTTTGGGTTGTGTCCTGGATGTAATGAAAATTATCTTTTGGAGTCTATGGATTTTGTTATATTCCTCTGGAAAGTGTTGATGCTTTTGTTTAATAGAAAATTAACTTGGGGGGCAACCCCTTTGGGTCCCCTCCCACTGTGGGAGCTTTTCTGTCCTCTCAATAAATCCTGCGTTAAAACAAAAAAAGAAAATTAACTTGGTTAGAAACAAACCGAAAACTCTGTCTTGCTTACTGTGGGTAACAGCTTAAACCTCATTTCAGTTCTTTTATCTGAAAAAGTAAGGGAATATTCTGTTTTGGTTCTTTTATCTGGGTTGCTTGCATTCTGCCGTTATGTTATTCAAATCAAATTAGGATTTAGTCAGAGATTGAATTTATATGCAGATTTTAGAGTTCCCCTCTGTAGCTTTTTTTTTTTTTTTTTTTTTTTTTAGAATTCCTGCTTCACTCTCTAACTGCCTTGGGCTCCCTTCCGTTGGTTCTTTAGGCTAGAAAGATGGGACACTTTCTGTAGGAGTTTTTGCCACCCTGCACTTCACCACAATCTTTGTCTGTCCATTGATTAAAGCCACCAAAAACCAGGAAACTTTGTGTTGGTCATTTCCTCTATGTTTTGCCTCTGCGTGCTTTTGTTCACACTCCTGACCCTTTAGGTAGTCAACTTAATTAAAAAATTGTCCAGAGTTTAATCTGCAGAAAGGTCAGTCGTAGGAGCTTACTCCTCTATACTAGAAGTGAAACGTCTCAAAGCAAAGTAATAAAAAAATCAAATGTTTGGACATAGATAATTAATGATAAGGATTATGCCTGCTTAATGTGTACAAGTCATTTTTGGCATACATGTTTACTTGTTTATCATAACACCCATTTGTTATCTCAAGAGTGTATTTCTTACTGATTCAGATCATCTAACAAGCAGCCTTTGATAAGCTGATGGGTAACAAACCCGTAGGCTCAAATCAATGGTCTGCCAGTCAGTGCCCCTTCCTGAACTGTTGCCAGTCTATGAGGAGAAAAGGAAAGAACTGAGAATACATGTTTGGAAACGTTTATAAACTAACGTTGTAGCTGTCAAATCTAGTAATATTTGACCTTATATTTTTGCATGCCTTTGGTTTTCTTAAATTTCATTTTTCTAGCACAGTCACCCCTCACTATGCACAGATGATTGTTTCCAGGACTCCTGAAGATGCCAAGATCTGAGAATGCTCAAGTCCCTTCCATACGATGGCATTAAATATTTTTGCTATATGGTCTATGCCCACCTCCTGTATACTACCCATCACCTTCTAGATTACTTATAATACCAAATACAATGTAAGTGCTATGTAAACAGTTGTTATGATGTATTTTTATGTTGTATTGTTTCTTACTTTTTAAATTTTGTTTTGAGTATCTTCAGCCCTTGCTTGGTTGAAACGGAGGATGTGGAATCTGTGGGTATGGAAGGCTGACCGTAATGAACTTCTCTTACACTTTTTTAAAGCATTGGTTAGTGATGGCTTGGAAATTAAAAGTAAAACACTGTTCCACCCTGCAGATAGTCTGAGAGACACTAGCCTGGATTACAAATTTAAAAAGTAACTTTTGGGAACGCCTCAGGTTAACCATTGAATGTAAGAGATGAGCCGAGACTGTAAGTTGATTATAGCAACAGTTCCAGAATGACCTGAGATGGGCTGAAATGTCCTTTTAAAAGATGAGAAAATTGAGGTGCAGAAAGTCCTCATCAAGTTGGTTTCTCTTGGGTATATGGCATAGCGGTCAACATGTCAGAAATGGAATTCTGGACTAATCTAACTGCTAGCTGATGTTAAAGAACTCTTTGCTTTTATTTTCCACTCTGAGAAGTTACTGTTTTACTATTCAAGTTAGAAGTAAAAGCAGTAAGTCCAGTGGAAAAACAAATAAGAGCAGGCTCTGTTTACTGAGTGTCTATTATGCAACTGACTCTGGGTGGAGAACAACAACTTATCATGCAGGTATTTTTGTTCCCATGTTAGAGACGAGACACACAGAGCACGCTTAGTGACAGAACCAGGATTCCAGCGCAGGCCTGGCTGGTCCCAAAGTCTCTACACTTAGCTACACTGTTCTTTACTCATTGCGAGATAGAACCATACCCAAATTATGATCCCATCAGGCAGGAGGTATCAAGCGCTCTAGTAACACAGTGCTGGAAAGGAACTGGGGAGGAGGAAGCAGTGGGTCTCCCAGCACGGTTCATCCATACATACTTGGAGACATCGAAGTATCAGGTGGCCGTGAGTCAGCATTTTGGAAGCCAGGTAAAGATGGGAAAGACTGAAGGAAATTCTTCTATGAATCACTCCAAATATTTATGCTTGTTAAAAAAATGTTTCTTTCTGAATACCTATTCTCTTTGTCTACAGAGCTTAGGATCTCTTCAAAAACGAGAGAAATCAAAACAATCAGTGGCCATCTGTTCCTACCACGCTGAAGAATGGAACAGAGCGGCTAAGCTTTTTGTGCTTAAACACAAATTCGTCCCTTAACCACTACTCCAGCTAACGCCAGCCACAGCTAAGCAAGGTTGTTCTTCTGGGGAACGTGCTTGCCACTGACATGACACTGGAAGGTGTTCTCTGAACATCAACTGTACGGTATACATGGCATCTAGCTAACACGACAATCATCTGCCTAAGGATCGTCTGGCTTTTCACAGAAGTCATCTGTGCCTCATTTTACATCCACGAGGCGGCTGGGATTCAGTCTGTCAGAAAAATTCTTTATGGTGCCCTTTCCGCGGCCCTCCTGTGTCCTCAGGCACAGAAAATTCCTGGCAAAGGCCCTTCCCCTTCACCCAGTTCCTGCTTTCTCATCACAGTTCCATCCCTCCCAGTTCCCCTCCTGCTGTGCCGGGGACCTCAACGGCCGAACGTGGCTGCGAGCTCGCCCTCGGCCCAGCGCCGCCGCATCCACAGCCCCATCCACAGCCGTGCACGGCTCTTCCCGAGCATTCGGCAGTGCCGCCCGCGTCCCTTGCACCCTCCCGAACCCGCCTACACGCGGAGGCCGTCGCGCCAGCCCCGAGCGCTCACCCCGCGCCCAGCACCGCGTGCGGCCCAGCCACCCCACCGTCCTGCCTCTGCGTCCCGGCCCCGGTCCGC
>NW_007248629.1:115273-116563 GCF_000164805.1 Carlito syrichta | reverse complement strand
TGATGCGGTTGAGAAAACAGAGCGGGGTCGTCTGCTTCCTTCTTGGGCTGCTGCTTCCCGGGGTGTGGCTGTCCTCGCTGAGGCGGAAACTGCCTGCTGACCTCGGAGGAGGGCTTCGTGCGGCCTTGCGGAGAGCTGTTGTGCATGCCCGCCGCACGCGTGTTGGGTGCAGCTCGCCGTGACCTCAAGATAGGGACTGGCGGTTTTGTCGAGCGATGACAACGGGAGGCCCGTATTTGCTGCTTGTGTAGCCGGGAGGAAACCTGTTCGTTTCCGCTGAAAATAGCCCAGCTGTTACTAGAGTGACTCTACTAGATACTAAAATGCTGCGTGAAAACTCACCGTTTCCGTTTCCTTCCTTGAATAACTTGAAGTTGCTCTATCTTTTCATCCCTCTTGGACTCTGCCAAATTCGGGGAATCTTGCCATTTTTCCAGTTGGCGTTCAGGACCTCATTGGGAAACCACGGACTGATCCCATCTTTCTAAATTCGATTCCCTTTCTCGAGGCACTGGTGGCTCCCCGTCCACTCTTCTTTCAGAGTCCTTGACTAGCAGCCTGCAGTGGTTTCGTTGTCTTTTTTGCCAGGCTCTAAGCTGCTTGAGGGCAAGGGCCACATCTTAGCCATCTTCATGTCTCCAGCACTTAACACGGACTCTGCATGTGGCAGGTGCTCAGTACATGGTTTCTTTTTCTTTTTTTTATAGACTGAATTATCCAGGAAAGAATACTTTGTCTTTGTGGTTGATTGTATATCTTGCATGTTTATCTCAAATGTTTTTTGAGTCTTGTGTTTATTGCTGCGAGTTTTAGAAGGCTAAGGATTAATATGCTCAGCTGTAAGATCCTTCACTCAGAAGACTGGTTGGAAAATTGTAATTTTAGGAGAAAGTGGCAAATGACAACTGTGCTTCAGTACTCGTCCAAGGTTGAACCACGGGAAGGAAGTGCCAGGCGTCAGGAGTTTCCCGTGCTGAAGCCGCTGGCTCCCTGGCTGTTCCGCCTGTGTCCTTGAGCTCTTCTAGTCTGCAGTTTTCTCATCCTCAGAATAAGGGGGTTAATCTGTTGAGGCCCCTTGGAGCTCTAAAATTCCATCATTTAAAAAAATCTTACTGACCATACTAAAATACATGCATTCTTATCAGTTACTAAGAAAAGCTTTTTACCCACCTGGGCAGCGAGACCTCATCTCTACAATAAATCAAAAAATCAGCCGTGTGTGGTAGTGCATGCCTGTAATTCCGGCTGCTCGGAAGGCTGAGGCGGAAGGACCGCCGGAGCCCAGCAGGT
>NW_007248629.1:89664-114789 GCF_000164805.1 Carlito syrichta | reverse complement strand
GCCACCGCAGCCTCGACCTGCTGGGCTCCGGCGATCCTTCCGCCTCAGCCTTCCAAGTAACCGGAATTACAGGCATGTGCTACCACGCCCGGCTATTTTTTGATTTATTGTAGAGATGAGGTCTCACCAAGTTGCCCAGGTGGGTCTTGAACCCCGCGGGCTCAAGCAGTCCACTCACCTCAGCCTCCCAAAGCGTGGAATTACAGGCTGAGCCACTGAGCCCGACTAGTTTAAAGTTTATATATACATTTTAACTTTATACACAACTATGTGACTGACATACGACTTTGGGAAAACTAAGAACTCTTTGAGAGAATTTTGGTCATAGTAGACTAGCCTCATCTACTCTGGACAAAAATGTGACTCCCTGTTTTCCATAAGAGAATGCTAGCTTTCATAAGTCTTTTTTGGGAGGTAGAAAAATAACATTTATTGAATATTTACTTAATAGAAGTTACACTGCTAAGTTTTTTCATGTTTTTTGTTTCATTAATCATCATGCCTGTTTGTGGCAATCCCTTTAATCAGCAAGTATAATAGATGCATTGTAGACACTTGTCAGAAAGCCTGATTTTAAACTTAATCTAGGCTAACTATCACAGGTGACTTTAATACATAGCCAGAGTGAACTGCCATGGTTAATGCTGTGTGCGTCTATCTAGATTAGAGTTTTATTTTTGTTTTGTTAGCCTATGATAAAGCAGGATACTGATGTTTGAACTGTGTTATCTCAACCTTGTGCAAAAATGATGCCCTTAAATTGTAGGGTTTTTTTTTTAATGCTTTCTGCCTTTATGTAGAGGAATAATTGGGAAATTGCCTTGTGGATTTGTTTTGATGTCTCTTGCAAAATAATAGTTAATAATACCACTAAGTGTGTCACAGAATGTCTTTCACACAATAGATTGACACAAATTTCTGCTCAGTTTAGCTACAGAAAATAGTTTATGCAAAAGCTTATGTGTGCTCTTTGTGAGAAAAGAGAAACTATATAACTGTATCTTTCTTTTTGGCTTAGCAAAAAAAGCTTGAGTCAAATCCGTGCCTGAGGTCGATCATATCCTCATCTCTGCTTTCTTCAAGTAGTTTTACTGTTACACGAAGTGATGGTGCTTTTACCTGAGCAGATAGTACAAGCTTGACTACCATGTGTGATGTTTATTGATAGCATGCCTTAAATCCCTTCTGGGAGGTAGGAAGAATATCCGTCTGGAGAAGAATGCACCAGCCCATCCCGCCCCCATGTTTTGGCCACCTACAGCCTGTGGCTCACCTGGGCGTGTGCTGGATCCTGTATGCATCTGGAGTCATGTCAGCCGTGCTTTCCTCTCGCTTTGCCTTCTGGCTTGCCCAGGCCTAACGCCTTTGGCTGCAAAAGAGCGTGTGGTCCTTTGGGTGATGTCCGGGGAGTAGTGTGCTGGTCAGCTGCAGCTGTGTCACCTTGCATCTGCCTGAGGGGTGGTTTCCTCGGCTCATCGTGCTGGGTGCTGCCCTGTGGCTCGGGATGCTCAGCACGCTCGTGTCCCCTGCTCGTCGTGTCCCTTCTTCAGGGTGTCCGCCCGCAGAGAGGGAGTGCTGTGAGCTGCTCACTTCAGCACGTCGATGGGCCAGCTGCTTTCCATGGTTTAATTCTTGTGGGCCTGGCGCTGGTTGTTGATGGCTTTATAGGATGCTGATAAAGCAGCACCCAGGTCAGATGTGAGGGCAAGGGCAGGCCTGGGCCTCGGAGCTGTGGTGAGTTACCCTGCAGGGCTTGGCCCTGTGTGAACAGGCTGCTGTCGTCTCCTGACTTTCCGGTACTCAGTCGTGCGTGAGTGTCACGCGTGCTGCGGAGCGGGTTCCTTGGTCCCTTTTGCTGTGGCCATCCACTGAGGAGGTATGTGGGGCTGCGGAGGAGCGCAGGGCCATCCGGTGAGAGGAGGGGTGGCCGAGTGTGCACCGCGAGCCTCACTTGTTCCCCTTGGAGGGAGTTAGAGGGTTTTCTTTCGTTGAGTTTGGCATGAAGAGTCACAACTTCACATTCATGCTGAAGTTATTTTTCGGTGGTGCTTCTTGACATCCAGAGCTGATTGCACTGGCCGTGTTCCCTGTAGCCCAGTCCTGTGTCCGCTGGGGTCCCGCCCGTGTCTCCATCTCCTCTCTTCCTCTCCCCAGGCCTGTGCGTTTCATAACGGGGTCCTTCCCTTCTCCCCTCCTTTTCCTCCCTCCCTTGCTCTTCATTACCTTGGCTCCTTTTTCTCCAACTTATCTTCTCAGTAGTTTTATTTCATATATGTTTCTCTAATCTTTCATATAGTCTCATGATTTTGTTATTCTGGGCACACACTTGTTTATTCCAGATTATTTCAACCAAGGTTTCTGTTATATATAATCAATAGCATTGATGAACCTTTTATATTTACATTTAAATCACATTAAAGAGTCCAGCTGGGTGTAGTGACTCCTGCCTGTAGTCCCTTATTGTGGGTGAATGAGGCAGGTGGATTGCTTGAGCCCATGAGTTTGATGCCAGCTTGGGCAACATAATGATACCTTGTCTTTACAAAAGGTAGACAAATAAAAACTTTAAATAAAATAACCAGGCGTGATGGTCCATGTCTGTCTTCCCTTCTACTCAGGAAACTGAGGTGAAAGGATCGCTTAAGCCCAGGCGGACGACTCTGTGGTGAGGTGTGATCATGTCACTGCACTCCAGCCTGGGTGTCAGGGTGACACTCCGACTCAAAAAAATAAAAGTCAAAATCAAACAGATACACATATTATACTCAAAGTCATCATCAACTGATTGTGTTTTTAAATTGCATTTCTTCCTTAAAATTGTTGTCATTTACAAACAGCACATTCTGGTTTTCTAATAGCCTATGAATTTGATTTTACTTATAGCCTGGAGAGGCAGAAGCTATTCCAGGATTTCTAAGATGCATTTTGTTTCAAGGTCTCCTCTTTTGTCTCAGCCTCAAGGTTAGTTAGAAGTCATACGTTGGCAGGGAATGTTCTTTTGGGAGGTTTTTCAGGAGTGGTCCGGGGTTTGTGTACAGCCACAATCACACATTCTCACCCATTGCCCTTGTGACTCTGGGCGTGTCCTCTGAGACGGCTGGCAAGATTAGGGGTAGGAACCCTTGCTGCAGAACAAAGTGAAGCTGCCAGGTGGAACCTGTAACTTTCATATCATTGTTAGCACCTTGCCTCAGACATTGAACAGTAGATTAAAAATTTCTTATTTTGGACTTCATTATTCAGGGACCCAAAAGAGCTTTAGAGTTCCCTTAGATAAGACCCAGTTGTGAAATAATCACTAGTCAGTTTCTCGCTTTGTAAAAAGGGACGTTGAAGGAGATTAACGACGGATCCTAAGTGTGTAGGTAGAACTGATGTGGTCGGGTCCTGTGTGCTTCTCCTCCTCCCCGTGCTGTCGTCATAAGCTTTCTTTAGTGTAGACCAGGAGCATCAGCATCTCCAAGAGTTTGTTAAACATGCAGATTCTTGGGCCCACCTCAGGCCTAACTGGGTCCAAAGCCCTGGGACGAGGCAGTTGTGTTTTAGCAAGCCTTCCAGGTGGTCCCGGTGCATGCTGAAGGTTGAGAACCATCACTCTGAATCTTTTGCTAACTGGTGCCTTGCAACGCTGTCCATGTGAGCTGAAACAGCCCACGTTGAGGTCTGTGCTGGAGGTCATGGACGCCTGTTACTTGAGAACGTTTTTGTAAAGATGATGACCGAAGTGGTAGAAGGTGAAAATCATCTCTTGCTGATTTATTATGTCTGATTTCTGGGAAATTTCCTGAGGTTTTTCTTTCTCAGTCATGAGTAGCACAAATCATACTACATGTTTTAGGCCTTTTCTTAGACACAGATCCTTAGTGAAATAGATGAGTGGAAATGAGGGTTTAAAAAGAAGTGCAGCCGGGCTCGGTGGCTCAGCCTGTAATCCCGCGCCTTTGGGAGGCTGAGGTGAGTGGATTGCCTGAGCCCGCGGGTTCGAGACCCGCCTGGGCAGCGAGACCTCATCTCTACAATAAATCAAAAAATCAGCCGGGCGTGTTAGCGCATGCCTGTAATTCCGGCTACTCGGAAGGCTGAGGCGGAAGGATCGCCGGAACCCAGCAGGTCGAGGCTGTGGTGGCCGGGAGCGGCCACTGCACTGCAGTCTGGGCGACAGAGTGAGACTCCAACTCAAAAAAATAAAAATAAAAATAAAAAATAAAAAGAAGTGCAGCGGACTCTTGAACAACACGGGTTGGAACTGCTTGGATCCCGCATTGGTGGATTTTCTTCTCTGCCTCTGCACCCCAAGACAGTAAGACCAACCCCTCCTCTTCCTCCTCCTCTTCCTCAGCCCACTCAACAGATGGGGATAATGAGCTTCATGATGCTCCATTTCCGCTTAGTGAAAGGTAGATATATTTTCTCTTCCTTATAATTCATGTTCTCTTCTCAGCTTACTTCATTGTTAGAATACAGTGTATAAAACATGTTACCTGATAAATACATGTTCATTGACTGTTGATGTTATCAGTAAGGCTTCCAGTCCACAGTAGGCTATTAGTAAAAGTTTTAGGGAGTCAAACTTATACATGTCTTTTCTGCTGCTCAGGGGAAGGGCTGGGCAATATCCCAACCCCCGTGTTGTTCAAGGACCAACGGTGTTATAAAGAAGCAAACTTTAAAAGAAAGAAAGAAAAAAGCAATCTTAGGAGGCCATCAATTGAGCCAATAAAATCCAGATTATAGCCAAAGGAGGGAAATAACCTGGATACAGATGCCCAGAAAGCAGTAAGTTTATTTTGGAAAGTTTCCAAGTTAATGCTATTGTATTCAAAATCACCAAGGCCAAAGATTGCATGTGATTCAGGATGTGAGTAGTAGAAATTCTCCAGATTTTAGCATGGAATATTTTTCCTTTTTAAGAAAAATGGTTTTGGATATGTGAAGCACTTGCTATCTTTGTGTCTACTGTATGACTTAGTTACGGCAGTGGATAGTATTAAACAGTATTAGTGAGATGATAGTCAAAGATAGGGAGTGATTGTTGTAAACCTTCTCTCCTGAGAAGTCAGGTTAAAAGTGGAACTCTAAAAAAAAGGTGACTTTGCTTTGAAGTTATTAAAATAAAGGGAATGTGAAAGATCCCTCTTAATGAAAATAATGGCTTCAATTCCCTTTCCTATAGCTTTGTTACACAGAATTAATTGTGCTTATCCCTTCTGACATGTTTCTGTATTTGCACCAGTGTTGTCACCTCGGTAGACCATGAATGAGCAAGCTTCATCGTTATTCCTTCGCTAGGTTCATGGGACCCATGGCAGTAATCACGGATGAATTTTCATTCTTGCAAAGGCTGTTTACTTCATATGAATAAACTCTTGGACTCTTTAAATACTTTTTAGTTCGAATTAAGTAAGGGCAGATACTGTGTTTTAAATATATTTTAAATTAACTTTCAACCAGGTGCAGTGGCTCACCTGTAATCCCAGTACTTTCAGAGGCTTAGGTGAGAGATCACTTGTATCTGGGAGTTCAAGACCAGCCTGGTTGACATAGTGAGACCTCATCTGTGTGTGTGTGTGTGTGTGTGTGTGTGTGTGTGTGGAACCAAAAACGAAAATTGGCCAGGCTTGGTGGTGCATGGCTATGGTTCCAGCTGCTGGGGGGAGGCTGAGGTGGGATAATTGCTGGAGCCCTGAAGGTTGAGGCTGTGGTGAGCCAGGATCATGCCACTATACTCCAGCCTGGGTGACAGAGTGAGACCCTGTCTTAAACAAAGCAAAACAAAACAAAAATTAACTTCAAAAATATGTTTTCATAGATACACTTCAAAAAAATCTAAATACTGTCATTTGGAAAATTCCTTTTTTCAAAGGTAGAGTTTTTGTTTAGCAGAGTATAACAGAGCACTCAAACTAGGCAGTGGCATAAAACATGTGATGTTTATTTCTTTTTCTCTTGCTGGAAGCCCAGAGATAGTTAATACAGCTCTGGTCGGGTAGATGTGAAGTATCACGGACCCAGATTGTTACTGTCTCACAGTCCTGGGTTGCCTCGTGAACCAGAACCCTGTTGGAGCTCCAGCCATTGCATCTTCGGGAGGAGGGAAGAAGGGCGTACTCCCTCTTTTTAAAGGATACTTTTTTGACGGTCACACGTAGCTTTTTAGCTTATATCCAGTTGGCTAGAATATGGTCCCACGGCTGTACCTAACCACAAGGGAGGCTAGAATAAGGTCTCTCTGGGAGGCCTTATACTGAGCTAAAAATGGGAGGTTCTGTCACTAAGGAATAAGAGAAAGGGCATTGGATACATTAACAGCTTTTTCTATTGTACATAAACAAATCACTTAAAAGCAAGAAGGAAACAAACAAGCAAGCAAACAAAGACAAAAGCAAGAAGGACATTTTCCACTTGCAGTCTGTAACCACTCCCTTTGCCAGAGGTACTCTTAGATATGCAAATGCAGTGGCCCAAACAGAAAACACTGAAAGAGGAAGGTCGCGTATTGTAGCAGACCTGGGAAGAGAACTGTAGCCCAGAACACTCTGAACTCTGAGTTTTTTTTAAGGTCTTTGAGACTTTCAGGTCAGTGGGCCAGAGTGTGGAGCCATTGCTGCAGGTAAGATGCAAAGAAATTAAATCGAAAGATATAGTTTATTTAGAAAGCAGATTAGAGAGAGAGAGGAGATTCATGTCCCCAAGATTAGAGAGGGGGTGGGAGCTTCAAGAAAAGCTTGGCCTTGACTGCTTGAGGCTGAATGCTTTTAAGGCTTTCCTTTGGTGTGGGTAGGTTGTTAAGGTGATTGGGTGGTGGACTGTTTTACATCATCACGAAGGGGACAGGTAGCACAGGAGCTGTTGCTATGGTGATGGAGTCTGTGTGTCACTAGGTCACGTAGGTCTGCCTTATGACTGGGAGACAAATACTTGGAATAGCAAGGCAATCAGTACCTGGGGAGTTGCAGGATAGTTATCAGTAGCTACCTCTGGGAAACCAGTTCTGTCCTTGGCTAATGATTAGACAGCAAACTAGGTAATTTGCCAAGAAAACATGACAGAACTGAGCCATTTAAAGTGACTGCTCTTTAGCTAAAGTGACTCTGTTTTGGACTTTTGTCCTTTCAACTTTCACTTTTTTGTGTCTTGTCTTGGGCCAGATTTTTATAACCCTAACCTAGAACTATAACGTGAGAGAGACACATTTAATAATTGCTATATCCTTCAGTGATGGGCCAATAGAAGTCAAGTGAAGAATGACTGCTGTGCTATCTTAAAATTCCATGTTAAGAGCTCAGAGAGTCACATGGTGAGGGATGCCTTAACTCTGTCTCTCCATCTGGACGTCTGTTTCTAAGCCTTGTATCCGTGGGTTTTATGTCCTAGAATACCTCATCTGGTTCTACTTAGGTCCTTTCTCTCATTTTGTTTCTAAGGGTATGTTCTCCATAAAGGAAATAAAGCTGACCATTTTAGACCATTTTAGTTTGTGAATGCTCTGCCAGCATTTTGTGTGTGTTTTTGTATCCTTGACCTAAAAATTTTATTGAAAATCTAGGGAAATCAGTGTCTTATGTATTCTTTTGTCAGTAACTTAAATGTTAATGTTTTGAGCATGTAGTTTCAAACATCAGGCGTTTAATCATTTGGGAGTGGGCAGAGGAGGGGAGATCAGTCTCCTCTGGATTGATAAAACTTTGATCCATCGGCTTCGAGGGTTTGACAGGCGTACGTCACAGCCATTCCTCTTCTCAGCAGAATTGCTTATACTGATAGCAGCGAGTGAGCTGCTGTTCAAGCAGGGAGGAGGCTATGTCAGGAGGTTGTGCCTCAGCCAGAGGGAAAATAACTGGCTGATGACAGGCATGGTTACAAGCCTTAATTTTCTTGAGCTGAGCCAGCAAAGGTAGGGATCACAATTTCAAACTGAGTGTTCCTAATAAGTCCTGGGGGAAAAAAACAAAGAATTTGTATGGTACTGCTGTCCTTTGTTACTAGTATCAGTTAACATTCTCCCATTATTACCAAAGACAGTACCCCAGTATAGAAACACTTGAGATAAGACGTGCTTTCCAATTAGTAGACCATTATAGTAATAAATTAATTAAATTAATAGTATTAACATTAAGTACAACAATAATAATAATAGCACTTAATATTTATCACATGTTTACTATGTACTAGACATGGTGCTAAATCCCTTCTATGCATTTTCTCATGTGGTCCTCATAACTGTATAAAGTAAACAGTATTAATGTTCCCATTTTACAGATTAGAAAACTGAAGATTAGAGAGAGCAGTTTGACATTGACGTTGAGACTGTTTGACTGCAGGCTCTGTGGGCTGCAAAGAACGGATCACGCCTGAAGATCTGGTGCCAGGTCCAGGCCAGAGCCCTGTAGCTCAGGGTAGTCCCTGGGCACATTGAGGACTTTACCTTGGCTGGAGAAGGACACAGGTGCACGGTGCATTCACGCATTGAGGGTCCATATTTGGAGAGAATTTTGTCTAGCTTTGAATATATTTTTCTTCTGATAGAAAATAGTTTGCCTTTTTTGCCCCTTTACTGATGATTAAGAGAATAGTATCATTTCATTCAAAAGAGCAGTTTTACATTTTAAAGATAAGGTAACTTATGAAGCAAGTCAATGTAATGCCCAAGCCTCCCCACCCCTCCCTTCCCTGCAGGCGTTACATAGTAATTTAGAATACTTTAGGTTTTCTTAAATTGCTGAATCCCCCTAAGTTCCTTTGTGTTTGTTTTCAGTTAATGTGTTAAGAGCCATTGACATTTGAAGATCATCAGAAGTGAAGATAAAACATCTCAAAAATTATAATGTAAGTGAATGGGAAAATGCAGATAAAAATGGACAGAAATCAGCATTGCCGACAGCGTTTCTGGAATCCATATGTTATCCCAAATGTAATTTGCACATATGAGTAACCAGTGACTTCAGACTTCAGTCCTGATTCCAAGTACCTGCTGTGAGATTCTGTGTTCTCTTCTACCTGGGGAAAACCATTACCAAGTTTTAGCCATTCAGTACTTTTCTGTCAGAATTCCTTTGGGCGCCTCGGTGCTGTTTTCTTCCTTTTCCTCCTTAGTGCTTTGCAGCTTCTTGAGGAGAAGATGACAGGTGTTCATGTGATATGTAAAATTGTCTGTAGAGACTAAGGTCTTTGCTTTCCAGCTGTTGATTCATGTTGTGTGTGCTTCCCAAGTCCAGTCTTGCTACGTTTGTGTGCTTCTTCGCCAACGATATGGCCAGTTAGCTAGCCAGCCTCCTCTCGTCCTCCCCGCTTCTTTCTTTGCCTGTTCCTTCCTCTTCTTTCCCTTTGTCCTCTCTGTGAGTGTTTGTGTAGCATCACTGTGTCCTGAACACTGTGCTAGATCTTGAATTCCTAAGAGCTTGGTGCTGAGACGAGGAGTATCGTGTTACGCTCTAGGCGCCTTAGAGTCATCTGAGTAGTGTCTCTCAAGCTTGGCTGAGACCCACCAGCGTATTTCTGTGGTCAACGTTCAGCTTCCTAGGTTCCAGCCCAGACATCCTGAATCATCGGGAACGACATCAGGAAGCTGCACTGACAAATCTGAGAACCACTGACTCAGATGCTCTTTGAATCCTAGGCCTGTTCCATAAGTTTGCAGATGAGTGAGGAGGGATCTAGGAATTCTGATACTTTACCCAAGGCACCTGATGGTAGAAGACTTCCAAAGGTGGTGGTTGTCTCTTCAGATCACGGAGCTGTCGAGCACCAGGATGCTCTCCAGACTCCCAGTTCTCAACTTTCCCAAGCAACATTTTTGTTGGTCTCTACAGCTTTATACAGCTCCATTGTTTTGTTTACTTATTTAAAATATGTAAGCCCCAGTGTGGTAGTGTCTTCATTGTATTTCATGCCTATGGAACTCTCCCCTCATACCATCTGTCAGGTTATAACCAATCTGTTACCATTCCTATAAAAAATGACTAAAAGCACATTTGGGTTGTGTGCACGGAAAGCGGTGCTCTATATCTTTATCTGTACTTGGATACGTGACTGATTCTGATTTTGAAATTGTTAGGTGGTAGACTTGGTGGAAGAAAAAAAAACAACAACCCTTTTTTTGCTATCTGTGTTATTATTCCCACCTGGATTTTCAGTATTATACTTAGGAAAAGGAGGAGCTGATCTCATTTTGAAGGAAGCAGTAGGCACAGATTTCATAGCACTTTGCAAATAGTAGGTGCTTGGTGAACCGTTTCATAAACAGTTTACTGTTAAAACTTTGCTTTTTCCATTGGAGTCTCTGAAGAACATGATTACTAGTGGTTTTATTTGCTTTGTACAGAATCTGATGCTTTCTTATACCGAGACAGAAGCCTTAAATAGTTGAAATTATTTTATTTATGTTTATAATATTATATCTTTATAGTGGATATTCAGTTTATCTCTGAAGGACATAAATTTTCTAAAGTATTTTTTGAACTATAAGAGATCGAATGAATTTTAGTAGTGTGTGTATTTTGAATTGCATTGTGTATGGTATATTGATAGTTACGAACTGTAACTCTATGTTAGTATATGTAGTTTCTCTGATTTTTTGGAAATATCCTATAATTCTGAAATCACTAGGAAGTTTAACTGTAAAATACCATTGTTCCATTTTTCTGGCTGTTTTGATACACAATTTTAATTATATGATTTTAAAAAGTCACCGTAAAATAGTATATTTATTTCTAATAAACTTATATTTTGCAATTATAAGTGTTCTTTTCATTAATATGTTTTATGCTCTTTTTGTAACCATAGAATGAAAATAGAATCAAAATCATAAATATAAGAGCTTTAAAAAGGAAGCTTATCTATTATGTAGTCTAACTCTTTTATTTTTTATCTTGGACACAAGTAAAGGGACTTGGCCAAGAGTGGAAGTTGTATATGCATGTTAGAATACTCTTGTGAACAAACAGAATGGCATTTATTGTATTTCTATGATGATATGTGTGAAATGCTTTGAAAACAGTATAGTGTCACTCATATAATTTATTTTTACTGTTATGATAATATATATGTCCGCTGAGTTTCCTTGTGATTTGATTGAAGATGTTTGTAATTGTTTAATTTAAAAACAGAAGAAGAAATGCATGTGATTATCACTTGGCTTGTTCCCTTATTTCCTGTGTTTAGGTTTTATTGAGTCTTCTTTGAATGTGTGGTACTAGAATGGGTACCATGCAGTTTGCCCAAATTTCTCTTCCACTGTGAATGAGTCTCAGTGAGGAATGCAGATTGTCACCTTAGATAACGGCACAAAATACTCAGGATGGCACTTCTATGTTCAAAGGCTTCTGCCAGCAGCTTTTTGGAAGAAAATAATGAATGAATGAATGAATGAATATTCAGAATTATTCTTCAGTGTAGTCAAAGAAGCTAATAGAAAAGTGCACACATTCTGGCATCGTGTTGTTTTTATAGGTACAGAGCTGTTCCAGGTATGTGATCTCAGTTGTTTCTCATGAAAACCCTGGTAAGTAGGACCTCATTTGGCAGTAGCTGAGACCCAGAGAAGTGACATGGTTGTCCAGTGTTCCTGGGCTATTTTTTTTTTTTTTTTAAGGCTGGACTCTCACTCTGTTGCCCAGGCTGGAATGTGGCACCATCACAGCTCACTGCAACCTCGACCTCCTGGGTGATCCCTCCGCCTCGGCCTTCTGAGTAGCTGGGACTACAGGTGCGCACCACCATGCTCGGCTAATTTTTTGATTTTTTTGTAGAGATGAGGTCTCACTATGTTGCTCAGGCTGGTCTCAGACTCCTGGGCTCAAGCCGTCCTCCTGCCTCTGCCACCCAGAGTGCTGGGGTTGAGACGTGAGCCCTCGCGCCCGGCCCAGCAGTCCTGCTTTCAACAGATGAAACAGGAACTTGAGTTTTGGCTTTTAAGGCCGCGCTGTTTTATTGCCCGACCTAGATCATGACATGGAGGTGACGGGGCCCACGGGGTGCGCACTTGGCTGTTGAAGACACCTTCTGAGTGTTGGGACGTTGTTGGCAGGCCCATCTGGCTCTGCTTCCTCAGGCCTAAGTTTTCCATGTGTCCTTCTCTTTAGAAGTCTGACTCATTTCTACTCCTAAAATTCTTAGAAGAAATGTCAGTCATCTTAGATCAAAGCCTCATTCTCAGCGTGTCTGTGTTTGAGTGTTGACGTGTGTGAAAGCACAGGGACTGTGGTCTTTAAAGAACAGCGGACTGCATCAACTCGAAAAGTGTGACACGGCCCCGCCCTGTAGTGAGATGTCTCGATCCCTCCTTAGTTCTGGGTTCTCAGCTCTGCCTCTTGACCGTGACTCTGGATGGGCCACGTGCTTCTCCTGAGCCTCGATTCTCTTCTCTGGAGAAAGGAGGCCCTGCTCTCCCTGCTCTCCCATCTTACAGGATCTTTGCCAGACCAAGACGGCTGGTGATGGTGAGCTTTGAGGATTCCACATACATTGATTTATTTAATCCTCCTAGCAATCCTGTGAGGCGTAAGAATTGTCATGGTCTCCACTTTTAGATGTGGAAACTGCGGCGTGGAGGGGTCAGGTGACTTCCTCAAGGGCACACTGAGTGGAACCAGCATTCAGTGCCAGAGACCCATCCCCAGAGCTGTGGTGTGAGTGGAAGGGTAGGTATGTGAGAGCACCTGGATGTTTGTAAAAGGCTGTGGTCATAGAAAGCATTGTTACTTTAAAAATATTTTTAAAGATGGTTGTTTCCTCATTCTTATCATGGAAATAGAAAAAAGCAACGGAAGCAAGAAAGTAGAATGACTTCTGATTTCTAACAGCCAGCTAATCTGGTAAAGAGGGAACCGTTTTCGGATGATGGAGGGTGCCCTCGCCAGGCACCAGTTGGTTTAGTTTAACTGCTCTGGCTAGAAAGAGAAAGACTTTGAATGCTCCGCCCTTCTTACTGAATGTTTAAACTTAGTGACTGAAAGAATAAAAAGCCACTTGGGTTAACTTCACTTGTGATGTTGAGGTTTGTGTGGAAAGTTGTAGCTTCTTACATTGAGAGGGTAGTGAAAGATTAATAGTGATAATCAGCTTTGCTTGTCTTGGAAAAACAAAATATATCTATTTCGATAGCCAAGAGAATGGATATGTGACTTTCTGACTTTAATGATGTATTCAGATTTGCATGGTGAGGTGAGAAAATTACATGAGTGGTCATTTATCAAGATTACTCATTTCCGTGTGTTTTCTGTAAACAGGCTGAGCAGGTGTTAGTGACTAGATGAGCTCCCCTCTTTGGGTGTTTCTGCCTTAGACTTTATTTGGAATGGAAGTATTTATTTCAGATATTGCGCTTTGAGCTCTAACAGTCTGACCAAGTTTCAGTTTAGTGTGACATTTCTCTCAGTTAACTGAAGGAAAAACAGCAGCTTCCCTCCAGGCTGTGCATGAATCCGTGTTTTAACTTAAGCTGTTGTCTGACTGGTGCTGGCCTTAGTCCTTCCTGTTTTCCAGGTCCACCCCCGTCTTCCATGGACATGCTCATTTTGACCAGAAGACTTTGGCTTTCACCTGTTTTTTTAAAATTTAAATTTCCAGATAAGATATTTGAAGAAACAATACTCTAAGAAAAAAAAAAAAAGACTTGTGAACTATTTTCTATGCAAACTGGTTGTTCAGGCTTGCTACTGCTTTATCAAATAATATGCCCTGATTTTTAGTTTAGAAAATGTTAATAGACCTGGAAATAAATTGATAAAAATTTAACTGTGTCCAGAGTCACATGTACCTTGGAACCCTGGAATTTTCTAAACTAAGTGCCAACATGCACCAGTTTAAAGGCTGTCCCAGAGCTCAAATCCCCTTTGTTTCTCTGAATAATACAAAATGTGGTCTCTCGTTTCTGTCAATCAGCTGCCATGATGATAAGCTTATTTATGTCATCTCTTTTATTCTATGGATTAGTTAAGAAATGCAGGGTCTGGCATAGCATTTAAAAATATAATTGAAAACCGTAAATTAATTTGTTTCTGGGGGGTTGTTTTTCTGTTTCGGGTGTCCTGCAACTATTCTGACAATAAGTCTTTTGTATCTCAAATGCTTTATACACACTGCAGTCCTTTTATTATTTTTTTAAATACAATTTTCAACAGAATGACTAATAGCGCATGAACCATGACACTGTAGTGCATTGTCTAAGTATTGAGAGCAAAATTTGCTTTCCTAGAAAAGGTTGCTCACAATCAGAATAGAAGGCACTCTTTCGTGTCTTGGGCAAACATGCTGTTTATGTGTGCTCAGGACATTTCTTACAGGAAAATACTTTTTAAAGGGAATCTTTTTTTCCATGGAATACCGAAGAAAAATGGAATTGGCAGTAAGAGTGAAGCGATTTAAATAAGGCAAGTGGTTTAGATCTTATTGCAATGACTGTGGTCAGTAGAAATGCAGCGTCTCCTGATTCCCTTGGGGACATTTGTTGACTAGGATAAATGAAAAGATAGGCGACTGGTCTCCAAGTTTCCAGGTTTTGAATTAAGAGTGTATACTGTGGGTATGTTTATTTGCATCTCTCATTTCCAGAAATATCTTTACTTTTATGAGAAATGTTTTTATTGAGTTACAAAAGATTAGATTAGGGAAGAGGAATATAAGTGTATGTGTGTGTGTATATATATATAAATATATAAATAAAATCTGTGCTTGAATTTCATTATTGTGAAGTGCCTCCAAGTGTTGGTGTGATTGACAATATGAAGTAGTGATAATTTCATTAACCCTCCAGCAGACCAGTGGAGCCAGAAAGTCTTAGTACTCTGCTAACAGCTACTTTGAAAAATACTGATGGTGAAATTTGTTTTTGTGATTGAATATATCAAACGTCTTGTTCTTAAATATACCAGAAGTTACGCAGGGTGTGTGTGTGTGTGTGTGTGTGTGTGTGTGTGTGTGTGTGTGTGTGTATATAAAATTTCCTTTCGGCTAGGCACGGTGGCTCAAGCCTATAATCCCAGCACTTTGGGAGGCTGAGGCGAGTGGATTGCCTGAGTCCAGGTGTTGGAGACCAGCCCGGGCAACTTGACGAGACCTCATCTCTACAATAAATCAAAAAATTAGCTGGGCATGGTGGCACTTGCCTGTAGTTCCAGCTACTTAGAAGGCTGAGTTGGAAGGATTTCCTGAGCCCAGCAGATCGATGCTGGGGTGGCCATGAGCGTGTCACTGCACTCCAGCCTGGGCAACAGAGTAAGATTCCAACTCAAAAAGAAAAAAAGAAATTTTTTCACTCTAATATTGGTGCTTTGTGTTATGTGAGTCATCAGTTTACTAAAACTTTTAAGTGTAAAAGTCTGTCTATTCAGTTTTTCTTGTGCACATGAAGAGCTAAGTGGAAAGTATTTTTAGGGCCAAGTGCTTTGCTTCATTTTAATTTAATTAGTGTATTTCTTCTTAAAAGTAAACCTTCTGTTCTTCTATTTCTGCAGTGCTATTTGTTGAATGCTTTTTCTCAGTTCAGTATTTAGAACTTTCTATAGATCATGCTTTTTATTTTTATTACAGTCTTATAAAGTAGCACAATCGTTCTGTAAGGAGAGAACTTAGATTAAGTGACCTGCCTGGACTTTATTTGCCAAGTGGTAAAAAGTCTTTGGCTCATGTTTTTTTCTAGTCTGTGTTCCGTGTTGTCATCTGTGTCTCATGTTGTCATTCATGTCCCTGCATTCCTGCTTACTGATACGAGATACTTACACATCTGGCATGTTCATTGGACTGGAAGCCCCTTGAAGACCATGAGTCTGTTCTTCACCTCTGTCCCTAGTACTTGGTACGTTTATGATATATATAGTGTTTGTGGAAGGGAGGGGAGTGCAAAAAAAGAAAAATCCAGGACGTTTTTGCTCCCCAGGTAGAGGGGCTGGTGGGGAGAGCAGGAGGGAGGAAGGCCTAGGTCTGCAGTTGGGGGTGGAAGTTCTCAGGTCTGTCCTTCCAAGGAAGCTGAGGAATGCCTTGGAAGGGGTGGGGATATTTGGAGGTGTTAAGTGAGCTGCTGTGTGGAGACATATTCCTCTGCCCTTGTAGCAGTAACAGGGATGCTGTAAATACAACAGTATTGCGTCAGAGACTATGTCCATAGTAGGTACTGGCATTCATTTGTTTAGGCTTAATTTTCTTAATTTGCAAGTTTCTCAGGAATGTATGTAACTAAAAAAAAGTACACCATGAAGAAGAAAGAGAAGTGGAGAGTGCTTTATCTTATTTACTGGTACTATTCTGAGAAACAGAGTAATTCTTCTACCCATAATGAGTTTGTATCACTTTGTTCACCTGAATGGTACACTCAGGAGTAGTAGAACTCTTGAGACCAAAAGCCAGGAGCCTTGCTTTAAGGGATAGTGTAGCAGAGTTTGAAAATGCATTGTATTACAGTAAGAGCAAACCAGTAATTATGTGGGAATGACTAAGAGTCAGATGGTGGGATTACTGTTTTGATCTTGTGGTGGAAAGAAAACTGTCGCTCTGGCTGAGAAAGTGGCTAGGCTGTTAGAAATGAGGATGACTTGTGCTGTAGTGTATTATGCCTCTCTTCCCGAAGCCTTTGTAGAACCAGAACTTGACATTTAAATAATATTGACATGACTCCTTTTATTTAGCAATTGGGAATAGTATAATTTAGGATAGAATGATGGGTCCAAGAGAGGGGACTCTTAGAATGACTTCTCATTGATTAACAGTGTTTCAGCTGCCAGTTATACTCTGATCAATTTTGTTGTTTTTGAGAAATGTTTTCTCTAGAACTACTTTATTAATTTTTAAGGGGTATATTTTGTTTATACATATTTTTTGGCATAGCATACTTTTACTTAATTTTAGTAAAGATGTTAATGCTCTTGAGGGTAGGAATTATGTTTTGCCTACTCTTGAGGTATTATGCTTGTTTTTGTTGCAGAATACACTTAATTCTCCATTATTCTGCATCTTATTAATTACTTTCAAGTCATCTGGGTCCTGGGAATTTTCTGTATATTTATGGATTAGATATTTGAGCCTTGTGTATGGTTTTTTATACCTCCATTAAAGGATTTATGTGAACAGAAGGGAATCATGATTATAATTTAATTTTATTTCTTAACCACTCTGGACAGAAGTACTCACACTAATTGGGAATAAGTAACAAATTTTTATGATGTGACACCTGTGTAAGAGACCTTTCTATGGGGCATGTTTATGCAATGTAATTAAGAAATGATGTCGAAGGACAAGTCTTAAAATCACATTTTCAAACAGGACAATGGTTGAGCTTATGAGCATGTGCGTGCATGTGTTGGGGGAGAGAATTGGGGGCATTTGACTATCAAGAGATGAAGGGATATTAGAAATGGTAACGTCTCATTTGGCAGTTACTTCTAGTATCTGGAGCTGTAACTCTTCAGTTCATCTGGGAGCCTAGGATTTTGTTCTCTGGGTCAGTCTGGATTTGAACTTCGAGACTATGTTGTGTAGCGACTCTGCCCCTCAAGTCTTCTTCTGTGGCCTTTGAATGTCTCATTTTCCCAGCACTTCCCGCTCCATTTGGAGACAACTGTCATGATGCTAAAAGACCTTGTGGGATTTAGGGGATGGATGTTTGTGTAGCCTGTCAGTTAGGTGGGATGTGGCTACTGGAGAACTGGAGAATGTTTGGCTTGAAAACATAGCTCTGTTCCTCAGTTAAGCATACATTGAGGATATCACTCTCTTTCTTTCTTTCTTTCTTTTTTTTATGGCAGGAAGAGGAGGCTGCATTTAGTGATTGGAAAAGTCTATTTGGACTAGGAATCATGCATCTTTATAGATCATCTTTTTGTTTGTATCCTCAAATTCTATACTGTTAGGCTTTTTTTGAAAAACATGATGTGATTTTTTTTGACATTTTGTGACTTTTTCATAAATCTTTTATTTCTAATAATAGATTTGATCTTTTCAAGTATTTAGTGTTTTTCCATAGAAATCAATTATCCTCTCATTTTCCTGTGAATAGATCTGGTCTATTATTTTACTGCCGTCATTTTTAGTATAATGGATGTGTTGAAAATGCTGATTTCAAAAATATTCTGATTTTAATTCAGAAATTTTTTCTGGTAAACAAGCCTGCATTTTGTCAGGCTGGAAAACACAAACTTGCTAGAACACGTTAGCCAAGACCCAGTTGGAGATAGCGCATGTGGATGGCGTGCTGAGGGAGGCGTCTCTCCAGGAGGGGCGGCATCCGCGGAGAGGCCCCTGGGAAAATGCTGCTCGTGTCTCGGCTCCATACGTGTTTGATGCTTGCTTTAAGTTTAGCTTTAAGCATTTCAGCAGTGGCTTAACTTCCCCATTTTGGCACCATTATCAGCTGCAGGGTGCCCGCAATCCACATTTATTTTTGTTTATCCTAGCAGTGGTGTCTACATGGAAGAAGATCACAGTTAGGTGGCAATTTTACATCATTCTGACTTGGTCTGGTGACTCCCCAATGAGAGGCGCAGAGCATGTGCTTCGCCCCCCCACTTTCAATGTGAAACTTAGGTTCTGTGCGGTGAAGTGGTCTCCCTTGATTTTTGAGACCCGATTTTTCTTTTTCTTCTCAAAGCTAAAACTTGCACATCCTGAGTGGAGTGGGGGAGTGGTTTATCTGTGTGTTGGCATTTGCCAAAGTGCCCTCGGCTGTGTTTTGTGAAGGTGCTTTTTAGTGTGGTTGTAGATAGTAGTTCACTACCAATCACTTAACTCTAGACATTCTTTCACTGTCATGAAATACAACAGTAAATAGCATTTGGGATGAACGCAGAAAGGATCTGTGTTTCCAACGGTGAATTCATAGTTGAAACTGGCTGCTAGAGGAGGAATATGAAGTTTCACTCTCTAGACATTACTTTTGTTGAAAGAAGTTGTGTTAATTTTTCTCTGGCAGAGACTATCTGGTTATAGGTAATTTAACTCCTTGCTTTTCTGAGGATCACATTGTTAAGAATCTCATTCTTTGTGATCCTCCAATCCTGTGTTTGACCCCATTCTGCTGCGCTAGAGTTAGTTCTCTGATGGCAGTCAGAGGCGTCCTGTCCCAGCCTTTATTAGGTAAAAGTCATAGTTTACCTTGCTTTGGTGTTTGTGTTTGTCAGATGATGTGCTAAACTCTATGTGTGTGTTATTTTATTTCATTTCTGTAAGTATTGAGCAGTTCTTGGCATATGCTAAGCGCTTAATAAATATTAACTAAGTCATTCAGAAACATTCAGTAAAATTCAACTTTTGAGCTTCTGCTGTGTGCCAGGCATTAGCCTAGAGAAACAAAAGACCGGTGTATTCCACACATTTTTTTCTGTTCCTTTAACACTTTATTGAGACATAATTTGCACACTATACTGCTTTTTGCCCATTGAAAGAGTATAAGTGAATGTTTTCTAGTGTATTTGTAGGGTTGTGCAGCCAGTCCCACAGCCTAATCTTTGCACGTTTTCATTCCTGTAGAAGAAACCCTAACCTGTTAGCCCGTCCCCCACTTCCCCCACCCCCCGCAACCCTGAGCAGCCACTAACCTACTTTTTGTCTCCATGGATGTGCCCATTCTGGACATTTTATATGAGTGGAATTTTACAGAATGTGGTCTTTTGGTTCTGATTTCTTTCACTTAGCATAATGTTTTCCAAGTTCATTCATGTTGAGGATTGTTCAGTACTTCGTTTTTTTTCATGGCTAGATAATGGTTGGTTGTGTGCATCACACCACATTTTATTCACCTGCTCATTAGCTGATGGACATATGGGTTGTTTTCTCTTTTTGGCTATTGTGAATGACTCTGCCATGGAGCTTTGTGCACAAGTTTTTGTGGACATATGTAGTCATTTCTCTTGAGTGTGTGTACTTAGAGGCGAAATTGCTGGATCATATGGTGACTTCATCTCAATACTTTTTAAAAATTATTGCCCTCCTAAAGAGTATTTTTAGAAATTATTTCCCCCAATTGTTCTCTTCAGCCTTGAAAGTATGAGACCACAAATTACTGTATGTCATTTTGTGTACTGTATATTTATCTGTGCTTTATGCATAAAAAGATTAAGATTTTTTTTTTTTTTTTTGCTTCATTGGAACAAAATCCCTCCCTTTGGGAATACATGGTCTAGACACTGTGGATACAGTCGTGAACAAAAACAGAACTTTAATCCCTCAAAGAGCTTACGTTTTAAGATGATGGAGTGGGAGGAAATGTGGGAGACAGACAGTAAGCACAGAAGCAAAGCAAAGTGTGTGTCGGGCGGTGATGAGTGCTCTGGGCAGAGGGAGGTAGGGGTGGGGTGGAGAGGGAGTGGGTGGGTGTCGTGGTTGATTTTTTACCCATAACATGGCCAGGGGGAGACTCGCCAAGGCAGGACTTGAGCAGAAACGCCGAAGGAAGTGAATGCAAAATGAAGGGGGTCTTCAGGCCCGAGAGCTCTCGGTAGCGAGAAGCAAAGATAAGCGAGCATTGATGTGGGCACGCGCCAGGTGGGTCTGCGGACACGCAGGGAGGTGCCTGTGGCCACATGCAGGGAGCACAGGGGAGAGAGCAGTTGAGGCGAGGCCCCGAGGGGAGGGCCAGTGGCGTGTGGAAGGCCCCGCAGGCCCCTGCGAGTACCTGGGCTTTTATTCAGGTGCCACGGAAGGCACAGGGAGGTTCCGAGCCGAGGCTGGCCGTGCCACGCTGGCTGCTGTGTTAAGAGCAGGTGGGGCAGAAGCAAGGAGGCTGGTCTACAGGAAACTGGAGCCGTCCAGGAGGGAGAGGGCATGGTCGCAGGTGGGGTTGGTACAAGTGCCCGGATGCCGGCCAGGGCCTGAAGGTGCAGCCGGTGGCACTTGGTGACTGGCCGAAAGTGGAGTATGACAGAAGAGTTAAAGGTGACTCCCAACTCTTCTTTGCTCAAGAAAGTAGAGGGATAGAATTGAAGGGCCACTTAATAAGATTCAGAAGATGGGTGGAGCTGGTTTTAGGAGCTGGATCTGGTTTTGGGGAGAAATGCAGGTGTTTGGTTTGGGGTACAGTAGACGTCTACTTGGAGGTGCGAAGTAGGTTATTGAAATCTGGAATTCAAGAGAGAGGGCCGGAATAGAGCTGTGAACTTGGGTCCATCAGTGTAAAGATGTTAAGCTGTGAGGCTGGATGAGATTGTTAAGGAAGAGAGGCACACCCAGAGGTGAGAGGTTCGGGACAGACAGTTCAGGGCACTTGACATCCAGAGGTTCAGGGAGGGCGAGAAAACCTTTACTGAGCCCTGTGGGGAGTGGCTGGGGGTTAGGAGGAAAGCCCTAAGAAACTGGGATCCTGGACGCCACCTGGAGAAAGTATTTCCAGGAGGAAGGAGTTAATGACTATGTGAAATGCTGCCTAGAGTTGAGGCCGAAGTATTCACAGTTGGGTTTAGCCAAGTGGAGATTATCGAAGACCTTGACAAGAGCATTTTGTGGGCGAGCTGAAGCCACAGGCCTGACACAAGCGGGTGTCGGAGGGAGTGAGCGATGAGGAGCTGGAAGCCGTGAGTGTGAACGTCTCTTTCAGTGTGTTTTGCTGTAAGGAAGCTCAGAGAGATGCAGGGCTCTGGAGGGATTAAGTTGAGAGCAATAATAAATGTTTCTGTGCTGGTCAGAGCGGTTGAATAGAGAGGGAACATTTTATAAAGCAGGCACCCTCCTGGAGAATTGCTGGAGAGGCTTTCCTGTGTAGAGAAGAGGAGACAGTTGAGTGGAGGGGCTTTAGATGGGAGTATGGGTGATGTCCCCACAGTACGAAGAAGCATGACAGACTGTGGGGGGCGGGAACCCCCCAAGCCAATTATTTTTTGGAGGGCGAGCCCCTTATAGTGCAGGTTTCCTTGCTAGTCGTGTTCTAGGAAACCATCGGCATCAGTGGACCAGCTCGTGTTGTTGTGAGAGGCTGTGTTCGGCTTCAGTGAAATTTTTTTTGGAGACTCTTTGAACGCATTTACCGATTTCACGGTGGGTTGTTTACGAACACACTTGCCCACGCCACGTGAGTGTTCAGTAGTTTTGGACCCAAACGGCATGACCCCCAAGCCCCACCCTCCCTGATCACCCATTCTCACCCCAAGTGACTTTTTTTGTTTCCCTGGGTGAAAAAAGTCCTCAGAAGGAAACGTTTTGCCCATGCGGAAGAGGTGAAACAAAAAAACAGCAGAAGCACTAAAAGCCATCAAATGGATGAGTTTAGAAACTGTTTTGAGCAGTGAAAAAAAGCGTCTCAATTGGTGTATTGCATCAAATGGAGAGACCTTTGAAGAGTCCTTCAAAGTTTAAACATGTAAGAATAAGTACACAGATTTTGGATAAATAAATTCTGGATTTTTTGGGGTCCTTCTTGTATGCGCATAGTTGCACATAGGTTGTAGTTGCAGAAAGTCTTTGATGGCTTCTTTATTTTTGAGTGAAACAGGAAATTAGATGATCTATGAGATTTAGTATGGAGAGAATGATAAGAGGGTGAAGAAAGAAAAGATAATATGCTGTCAAGAAGAATGGGGGCATGTCTGAACTAGGGTGCTGTCATGTTATCTGGCCAGCATTAAGGGCCTGGTTGAATAAGTGGTCATGAATGCACAGTTAGCTCAGGTCACTGTGCTGTGTATTTTTCCCTAGAGTCATTCAACTGTGTGGGCACAGACCTGAAATAAGCAGAAAGTCGGCTTTATCCAGCTTTGGGTGTTTCCAGGCAAGTGCTATGACGTGAACAAGGGAAGGGAGTGATTGTAATTAACAGGCTGTGGTGCCTGATAATCTGGGAAAGCTTATATGAAGTAGTGAGGAGGTAAAGGACAGGTCCTGACGGCACCGAGCAGTTAAAGGTGTTGGCTGGGGTACTAGAGAAAATAAGCTGGTGGTCAGGCAGCAGGAGGTTGGCACTTAAATTAAGGAGGGATTACAGTTAATTGGGAACACCAGTGTTTAAGGTGTGGTCCTGGAGGTGAAGGCTGAGGCAGAGGGGAGGACAAGGTCACTGCAGAAGAGAAGGTCAAGGAACTGAGACCGTGCTGGGTCAGTTGCTGGGTCGTATGGTGACTTGAGTCATCTCAATACTGAGATGGTGTTTAAGCCCGCATTTATGTGGCGTTGGAAGCCCTAAGAGTTGCGGCAACTTTTAGTATTAGAAAGATTAATGGCAAGGCTGACGCTAAATCCTTAGGAAACGAGAGTGAGTGACTTGGAGACTTGTAGGTGACTTCAGCAAAGAGGGGCAGTGTGGGCTGTTGTCTACTGGCTTAGGATTAATGCTTGGGATTTTAGGGTGGAGAGAACGAATAATCTGAAAAGGGCAATGGGGAACAAGCCTCGATTTCTAGGTCCAGTGGTGGGAGAGGAAGATGGAGAGAAAATTAAAGGGCCTGTTCCATTTCAGGAGCAGTGTTCTTAGCAGAATCCAGGCTTTAGGAGGCATAAGAGGTGGAGACCATTTAAGAAAAGCTGAGAGTAAAGGGCATTTTGCTGGTGATTGACCTTGAGATCCAGAAGCACAGGAGTTGGGAGTGAGTGGGAGTTAGGGTCGGAAGAGAGGGTTAGGTCCTGGTGGTTCTGACTTCTTGCGAGAACTGCTAGAAGAAGAGATGAAGGGTGGGATGAAGTTGGTCCTCACAGCTCTTCGCGTGACTGTGGTGAGACTGTCCATGCTGGAGTGGACATGGTGTGGAGGCGGAGGGGGGAATGAGGCCCCGCAAGGAGCACTCCCGTTCAGGGTCCTCCACTTGGCGCCTGCCGGTGGTGCTGGAGGGGCCGAGCGGGAGAGGGAGAGCGGTCTTCCTTCCTCGACCACGTGGGTTTCTGACGCCTTTTCTTTTCTTGGCTCCTGCTGATGGGGGTGGAGGGGTGGAGGACTGGGGTGGGGGTACTGAAATGGGTGGAGCTGAAGGAATGAACTGTCGCATGAAGCAGATATTGTCATCTTCATTTTACACGTAAAGAATCTGAGACTCAGAGAAGTAGGGTACCCCACCTCGGTCACGTGGCTGCTGAGAAGCTTGGGGGGCCGGAGGCCTATGAAGCCATTGGGAGCAGCGGGGTGGATGGAGTTGAGGCACAGCGAGGGTCTGTGAGGCAGCGCCAGGTTACCATGGCCCTTAGTGGCATTCTCTCTCAGCACGCCCCCCCCCCGTGTCGCTTGCGTGCGTGCGTGCGTGTGTGAGAGAGAGAGAGAGACAGACAGACATCTGGCTCTGTCGTTGACTTGATATCATACTCCAGACCTTGTGCTCCACTTCACTGAGCTGTGCTTTGTCTGTAAATGATCTCAGAGGTTTTTTGCAATTTTAATATTCTGTCATTCCCTGATTGGCTGTCAGAATAGTTGGCTAACTGGTGCTTACCCTTGCATTTGAAGGGAACAATTTTAAAAGCTGTTATTTGTCGCAGATCTGGATACTGGGTAGTGTCATGGTAAGGGGCGGGCAGTGGCCCGACAGGATGAGAGTGCGAAGCGCGGCTGCAGAGAGGGTGGCCACCCAGCCGGACGCTTGGACTAGTCGTGGGCATTTGCGAGTGTGAGGCTGCGAAGACTCAAGATCCACGTGTGAAAATAGCCGTGATGTCTCAGAAGGGGATTAAGAAGTGAGAGGAGAGGCAAGGTCAGAGCTCTCAAGAGAATCTAGATTGAAGGTGCAACTGGAAGAACAGAACTTGGAAAAAGAGAATGTAGAAAGCCAGCCAGGATGTTGTAATTACGGTGGAAACTTAGAAGTCCACAAGGACGGCAGTGACGGCAGTGTCGAATGTTGCAGAGGTTATGGGGGGGAGCTGAGAGAAACGGCCCGGGTTTGTTCCCGAAGTCATCAGTGACATCCAGAAAGCAGTGTCAGTAGGGTGGTTGAGGGTGGAGTTCAATTTGAGTGTTGTTATGGTTCTCACGTGGATTTAGGTCATCGCTGCTGAGTTCCTACTAAATGCCCAGCGTTGTGTCAAGTTTATGCATATGTGGTGTTGATCTTGACTTTTTTTGTTTTTTTTTGTTTTTGAGTTGGAGTCTCACTCGATCACCCAGGCTGGAGTGCAATGGCCGCCCCCGGCCACCGCAGCCTCGACCTGCTGGGCTCCGGCCATCCTTCCGCCTCAGCCTTCCAGGTAGCCAGAATTACAGGCATGCGCTACCACGCCCAGCTGATTTTT
>NW_007248629.1:78585-89491 GCF_000164805.1 Carlito syrichta | reverse complement strand
CAGGCTGGTCTCGAACCCACAGGCTCAGGCAGTCCACTCACCTCGGCCTCCCAAAGTGCTGGGATTACAGGCTGAGCCACCGAGCCCAGCCTTGATCTTGACCTTAAGCACAGAGGAGCCTTGCGGGATTTTGAGCAGGGGAACGGCTGGGCCGTTTCCCCCCTTTTGGCTGTCTGAACCATAATTAATCATGAATCATTATTCCTTTGCAGGCACTTATGTACATATTCGTGTACACGCTTGTGCTTTTTTATGTGGAAATATGTTTTCATTTCTCTTGGGTAGATGTTTAGGAATGAAGTTGTTGCATAGTGGAGTGGCTCTGTTTTTCTTGTTAAGGAGCTACTAGGCTGTTTCCAAAGCGGGTGTGCCAGCATACATTTCCATCAGCTATGTGTGTGTCAGTCGATCAGTGTCTTTGGCCACACTGGCTACTGAATGTTTCTTTGATTAAAGCCACTATGCTGGGTGTGAAGTGGCATCTCATTGCATGTGCCTGGCCTTTGGCTGGCCAGGCTTCTGAGCCTGGAACTTAGGCTAACTCAGATGACGTTTTTAACCCTTTGTCTGTTTAGTTTGAATAGACAGCTTATTATGTACCGAGTATGCCTTGAACCTTCTCAGTCCCTTTGTTTTTACTTCGTTTTCCTTTTCCTGCGCTGGTGATCTGCAAAGCCTTGAATTTTCATTCCTTAAAGGCCCAGTGCAACTTCTTCTGTTCTCTTGTTTCATCATGTTGAGCCTTTTGACACAGTTGACATTTGACCCTTGACCTATAAAAGCAGCAGTTCAAACGGCTCAGCTTAAGACATGTCTCAGCTTCCTCTATCGTAATTACTGTGTTTCCTTTGAGTTGGTCTCCTGCCCTGGCCCATACCTCTCATGGTGTTCTTGGTGTGCCTGTGTAGCCTAATGTCTCTATGGGCAGAGATCTCGAGTGCCAGGGCCATTCCGTAGCCCGGTGTTGCACGTGAAAAGGGTTTGGTAATTGTTCAGAGAATTAAAAGGAATACATGCAAATCAGCGTAAGCGTAGTGGATCAGTCTAACTGTAACTGAACACAAATGCAGACGTTCTGGAAATGACTAGATTGTCTGGAAGGAGCCAGTAAAAACAACGCAGGACTGGTTTCTTGTGGAAAATGGAGCTTCAGCGGAGGTTTTAGGTGGCAAAACTACATCTGGTTGGAAGGGAAGAGCAGTTGGAGACTAAGTTAAATGGCACTTAAAGCAGAAAGTGAGAAGAATTTGGTTCTTGTGGCCAGTAGTCAGGGACAGGTTTGCCTAGCTGGAGGGAAGGGAAGCTCCAGCTTGGGATTGGGTGTGGCAATCCTTGACACTGAAAGCTGTGACTCTGAGATTCAGTTTCAGTCAGAGGCAGCTGGATACCCGTATAAGCATCTTCATCATCGTGAACACAGATGCTAAGCAATTATTGTTGATGTGATGCTTGAAAAAAGTTATTTCCGTAAATTTGCATATATCAGCAAAAGCTGAGACTGGCACCCCTGAGTCAATTTAGGAATGAGCTGACTTGGGCTCTCCTCAGCCAAGGCTTACTAAAATAGCTAGAGAGGGAAGAGTGAGGCATATTCCGTGTGGAAGGAAGGAAGGAAGGAAGGGAGATGTGAGCTGTTTCTTCATGGGAATCATCTTGTGCCACTGGAGTGTCTGCCATGTTGGAGTCAACAGTTTTAGGAAATGCAGAGAACAGTAACAGGCAGAGTGAACATGCGGTGCTGACTCAGGGCTTCTCCGAGAAAGGCTATTATTGATGACATCATCGTATGCCTGCTTCCCGTGGGACTGTCTGGTCTGTCCTTTTAAATACTTTTTAGAACTGTGGAGCTTTCTTTGTATAGAAAGAAAATAATTTTTAGCCACCAGTTTCAAATTGGACTTCTTTTACTTCAAAATTTCAAGAGAAATTCTTTTGATAATGTTCATTTTCTGTGTTATATTCATTTTTAAACTGCGTTTACAATGCCAGGACACATGCTTCCATTGTGGGAATAAGATTTTTTTTTTTTTTTTGAGTAGGAGTCTCACTCTGTTGCCCAGACTGCAGTGCAGTGGCACGCTCATGGCCACCCCAGTGTCAACCTGATTGGCTCTGGTGATCCTTCCGCCTTAGCCTTCCAAGTAGCTGGAATTATAGGCACACACTACCATGTCTGGCTAATTTTTTGATTTATTGCAGAGACGAGGTCTTGCCAAGTTGCCCAGGCAGATCTCGACCCCCTGGACTCAGGCAATCCTCTCGCCTCGGCCTCCCAAAGTGCTGGAATTATAGGCTGGCGCCACTGCACCTGGCCATATATTTATTTTTCTAATACTTCTAACATAATACTCTCCAAGAGTTATAATTTCTTATTTTGTAGATATTAGATTACTAATTGTGGGTCTTGCCTCCCAGCTTTTGCCATCGTCATGTTACTCATGTAACTAATGTGCCTTGGGGAAAATGTGTGTGCAGTCATGGTTGTCAGAAATAATAACAAGTATACGTGGCAGGTATTCTTTTTTGAACATTCTCATGTTTTATTGTGAGGAGGTTGGAAGCAATCTTCTGTGGTAAAGACAGAATCTTGGAATAGTAAATAATAGTAAAGATATGTGAGGAGAGGAGCTTCATGTGAGTAAATGCAATAAAATGTTAAGGGACGATGATAGAAAGATGGCTAGCGTACAGTAAAGAAAGAAGTACTTATGTCTGCAGGTCGGACGGGGCAGTGGCGGCATGGCAGAGTGTGGTGGTCGTGATGGTAGGAGCACAGCAGGCTGCACCAAGAGCACAGAGGCATGCAGAGGCGGGAGTGCTCAGGAGATCTGCAGGCCATTCCAGGCTGCACCAAGAGCACAGAGGCATGCAGAGGCGGGAGTGCTCAGGAGATCTGCAGGCCATTCCCGTGGCCCGATGAGTAAGAGCCACAGCCGGTATACAGAGCCAGGGCCAGACCATGGGCAAAGAAGAGTCTTCTAATGGCTTCGGGGAAGTGGTTCCTGGGAGGGAGTGTCACTTGAGACGGAGAGGTGGGGAGAATTCTGTCGAAGATGCAGGGAGGTTGTTCACGGTGAAATGATGAGTCCACCTAAAAGTTAGGAGGAGAGTTAGGAGCTGAGGGAAGACTCGAGCAAGAGAAAGTGGTGGCGGTAATACACATACGGGACAGAGCATTGACCGGAAGTTCTGGTGTTTTGAGAGGTTCAGGTTGACAGTGATGTGTGGCCTGGCTGCAGGGGAGTCTGTGGGCCTGGGGAGTCTGAGGACCGCAGGGGTGCTGGTTACTGAAGAGGGAAGCAGACTGCAGCCTGGGTCCCAGGCCCGAACGCCTTGCCAGTTACGAGGCTCTACTCTCTGGCAGTTTATAACCTGGAGGGTGGCCGTGGGCTAACCTCCAGTGTCCTGTGGGAAGTGTCGAGTGCCGTTACAGACGGAGCCTGCGAAAGTGTGGGAGGTGGCGAGTTGGGTTCCAGCGGGGAGACCTGGGCAAGACTTCGTGAGAAGCTGGCTTTTATCTGGGTCTTTCAGAGCAGGTCGGACATTAGTAAACAGATTGGGGTAAAGGAGCACTCCGTTTTGGAATGGCACGAGGCAAGGGAGGACACGAGTTGCGCGAAATACAGAGCTTGTTTGCGGTATAGTTCATGAAAGCGAAACATGGAGAGCTTGACTTAAGATGAGCAAGGGAGAAATGGAAAAAAGCAGTGGGTGTCAGAGTGTGTTGCACCAGTAGCCATGGTGACCAGAAGCGCACAGAGCCAGCAACACGGAGGAGAAAACCAGCGGCAGAAAACAACTCGGCGTCCCAGGTGCTGACGGCCACCTTCCATCTCACTTCGCGACGACACCAGGACTGCCAGCCCTTCTGCTGGTCCCTGTGTATGTGTGTGTTTCTGCTGTAATCACAGCACTCTGTGATCTGTTCCCACCTCTGTACCTATCCAGCTCCTCAGTACTTGCCCGGAGTTTAAAGCTCTCTGTAGACTGGTCATATTGAAATTGACGTTAGTGCAGTGCGTATTCAAATGTAACATTATAGATTGTGATATCTATACATGTTCATGGATATCTGGAAAGAGAAGTTATTAATTGAAGCTGCTTTACACACTTTGCTTTCTAGAAAGACTGATTCTTTGCATCTGAGACAGCAGAGTCTCCGTTGCGGTACCTGGATCTGTTTTTTTTTTCTTTCTTAGACTTACTTTATACTCTGACTCTAAAAAGCTACTTGGTACTACACACTACAGTATTCTCTGTAAATATTATTTTTCTAGGTAATAACTATACATAATTTCAAATTATGTTGTATCGCCTGTAAGAGTTTTTTCTGTCCTCCCGGGTCAGAAAAAACTACCATATGAATATAAGGTAGCATTACACATTTGAACTTGCCCCAGATAGATTTAGGAGCTGTTTATTAATTGCTGCAACATCAGTTAGAATGGTGTTTGGCCATATAGAATAGCAAGCTCTATTAATGTGATTGTAAAAATCAAAGTTCATTTATTTTATTTATTTAAGACATTTCTATTTTTATTTTATTAATTTGATTTAATTAATATCTTGAGACGGGATCTCACTGTATTGTCCAGACTGAGTTCGACCTCCTGGACTCCAGTGATCCTCTTGTCTCAGCCTTCTGAACATCTGGGACTACCAGCATGGGCCACCGTACTCGGCTCTTAATTTTATGTAACAAGAATTGCAGAGGTAGATTGTTACTGGTTGCGCTCGTTTTGTTTGTTGTCTGGCTGCCTGTCCTTAGCAGGCCAGCATGTTTGCAAGGTGTGTTTCCACCCTTTGCGTTCCTGTTTCAGACAAGAGGAGTGGGAAGATAAGGCCTGCCCTGCGGTTTCTGCTCGCCTTCTTTGAGAAAACACAGGTTTCCGTCACCACTAGCAGACTTCACCCTCAGTCTCTTTGGCCAGAGTGATGTCACAGGGTTCTCCCAGCCACAAAGAAGACAAAGCAAGCCTCTCCTCTTGGGCTGGCACAGGCTGCCCTGCTCAGGGTCAGGGAGGACGGGGGCCCTGTTGGGAGTAGGAAATGCTGTGCCTGCAGGTAGGTTATTTTCCCGGTCCTTTTAGTGCAGGTGGCATCTAATTGATCAGAGGTTGGCTACAAAAGAAGAAGAAGAAGGAGAAGAAGACGACATTCTCAGCCTGTCACTTTTTCTTTCTTTGCATCATAAAACTTGATCATATAATTCTTATGACTACTTTTTTGTCTGTTATAGGTCCTGGATATAAACAAAGAACCACATAAACTTTGAAATAGTAAATAAAATAAAAGGATGTTTGCATTTGAAAAAATACTGTGATACATTTTTTCTGGCACATCATTTTTCATCTGTTTAAATGGAATAACTTCTTTTGGGACAGGTATTATTCACTTATCATAAGTAGTTAGTTGTTGTTCTAGACAGGTTTGTAATGAATGAGTTTATTTAAAAATTAAACATTGTTCTTAAATATTATCACAACCTCAAGATGAAGTATTCATCAAAAATCTAATGAAAAAAATTTGATTTTAACGTAAGGAAGACTTTTAATATTTTGGAAATGGAGCTTTAGAAAAACACATCTTATAAATCTGAGATTTAAGGCTCAAATCAAAGTGTCTGAGATTTTTCTGCCATTGACTTTCCTGCCTTGTTATTTTAACTTTCTTCTGCTGAGACAAGGAAGTGATAGTAATCATTTAGTTGGCAGTATATTGCTACTGTTACTTGTTTTTTGTTTTTAACTCAAGCATAATACATGTTAACGGTACACACGGACCTGAAGTAGATTTTGTGGAAAATACGAAGGGCGTAAAGACATAATTCTTGTTCTTTGGTTTGTGAGACAAAGTGTACATGCTTGAAATCAAGACAGTATGTGATGCCAGAAGTTCTAAAGGAATTTAAGAAGATGAAGGTAACTGTGATGTGTGATAACTTAGTGTCATGGAAGAAGTGGAGATTTAAGTCTTGCTTGTTGAGGTCCAAGGTGCAAAGGCAGCCTGTCTTTCCACCTCCATCAGCCCTTCTGCACACCCAGCCCTGGTGAGCTGCTTGTGTTGTAGTTGCTCAGATGTTCCGGTGCTCTGATACTTTTGTGCCTTTGCACAGTTTTTTGTGTGCTTTTGGAGTTTCTTTAGCTGTCTGTGGGCCTGACAGTTTCCTGTCCTTCAGGATCCCGTCCAGGTGTCCTCTCCTCTGTGACATCTCCCTGGGCTTCCTGGTCAGAGTTGGCTGCTTCCTTTTCTTTTCTCCCACAGCTGTATGTATGTCTGTGTCATGGTATGCGTGCGCGCGTGCACGTGTGTGTGTGCGCACTCAGCGTCATCACCACATCGTGCCTTTTATGCATGTGCCCATCTCTGGCAGAAACTTGTGAGCATCACGAACACGAGGACTGTGCCATTTTATCTCCAGAGCACAGTGCCTGTGGAGTGGTTTTGCGTTTTGGATGAATACATGGATGGCTGGATGAAAAGCAGGCATTAGCCCAGGCTGTTTTCATGAGTGCTAGGAAAGTCTGTCTGGCAGAAACTTGGGGGATAAAAACACCTGGTCCTGCAGGGATAGCGTTTGTAATGTGTCAGTACTTACAGCTAAGACTGAACTGGCAAAGTAGGACCAGTTGCAGTGCAAGTTTCTAAAAAGTATATATTAGAAAATACAGTTTATTTAGAAAGTGAATATTAGGGGGAGGAGGGAGGGGGCAGTGGGAGTTTTAATGAACAGCTGAGCTACATCGAATGTCTGAAATCGGCCTGCAAACCTCCACCTTTCAAACCTCCTGCCCTTTTGTGTCTCGTAGTGCCTCCACTTCCCACTCAGAGAACTCCACGCACACCAAGTCCGCCTCTGTTGTGTCATCAGATTCCATTTCCACTTCTGCAGACAACTTTTCTCCTGACTTGAGGGTATGTACACTGTTTTAAAGTTCTGATGAGGCACTTTCCGCTAGGTATTTGTGGCCTGTACTCTCAAGATCACCTTGGATTAAGCCAGAGATATTGATGGAGTAGTCTCCTAGAGCCTAGTCTGTAAAATAGCCCAGAAGAGGCCAGCAAGTTTGGAATGCTTACTTATTTGTAAAAGGAAAATGTTTGATTCATCTTTATGGTTGATTCCTTTTAAGTTCATTTTCAAAAGATAATGAATGAGTTTCATGGGGTGTAAAAGAATTTCATGATTACTCCCATAATAATGGCCAATAATGGCTATTTGTTGAGTACTTACTGTGTGTCGGGCATTGTTCTAAGTGTTATATGTGAATGATCTCTTGTAAAACTCCCACCAACGCTGCCACCATTTCACGGATGATCGTAACTCGTGGAGATTAAGCGACAGGGCCAAGTTCTCATGGCTAACACATCCTGTCGCCAGTGTTCCAGCCCATGCAGTCCACTGATATCAGGTGCTGGCCACTCTAACACTGTGTGATTGTTCCTGCACATCTCATCACAGTTTGAAAGCGCTTCCCTCTATTACCGAAGGTCTTGTTTCTGTGACATGAACCACAGCAGCGAGACCTTGTTGCACTTTGTACATGTCGGACTCCATGGGCTTTTCTCCAACCGCTTTCCTGTGACTGATGGTGAAAATGGGTTT
Organism: Carlito syrichta; assembly: GCF_000164805.1. Classification (NCBI taxonomy): domain Eukaryota; kingdom Metazoa; phylum Chordata; class Mammalia; order Primates; family Tarsiidae; genus Carlito; species Carlito syrichta. The sequence continues at coordinate 81,885 of NW_007248629.1, read as the reverse complement.
CAGGTATGGTCCTGACCCTTTAATCTTTCTTTGTAATCATTTATTTGTTAAACAATGAACATTTATTTCTCATGGTTCTGGAAGCCAGGAAGTCCAGAATCAATGTGCGGGTAGGTCAGTGTCTGGTGAACCAGGTCTTCTTGTGTTCTCATGGTGGAGAGCACCTCAGAATCTTTTTGTTCCAGGAAGGGACTGCTTTCTCAGGGGGTGTACTTATGCAGTTGTGACCATTAACGAAGCTGTTTGCTGCTGAGCATATATTAAGAGTATGTGTGTCTTCTTTGTCCATCTTATTTTCAAAACAAAATTCAACAAGCGTGTGAAGACAGGATAGACGTGTCTATAAAGGCGTCTGCATGCTTGTCACCTTTTGTGAAACTATAAAATGCCAGTATGGGAATAGCATGATTATAAACACCACTAAGAATTAGAAAGTCTCACCTTTGTAATCTGGATAGAAGTTTGCTAGTTATGAGGGCGTAATGGTCTCTTAGCTATTATTCTGACGCATAGCAGCCATTCAGGGCAGGGCACTGTGAACAGTAATGGTTGTAATTCATTGTTGCCTCTCTTACTGGTTACTTTGTAACATGTATTTTATACATGCGTCCAACTTTTGCTTGTTCATTACATTAAGACAGATCTACTGAAGGCCGGGCTCTGTGGCCTAGCCTATAGTCCCAGAACTGTGGGAGTCTGAGGCGAGTGGATCGCCTGAGCCCACGGGTTCGAGACCAACCCAGGCAATTTGGTGAGCTCTCGTTTCTACAATAAATCAAATTAGTCAGGAGTGGTAGCACGCGCCTGTAGTTCCTGCTGCGTGCCAGGCTGAGGCAGAAGAATCGCTGGAGCCCAGCAGGTTGACACTGGGGTGGTAGTGAGCATGCCACTGCGCTCCAGCCTGGGCAACGGAGTGAGACTCCAACTCAGTAAATAAATAAATACATAAATGTGAAGCGGTGCGGGTTTTCTTCTGCAGGTACTGTAAAGTGCCACTTTCCTGAAAGGATGGTGTCTTAGAGGAACAGCCACATGTGAGAGCCTTTTCTGTGAGGGATTTCGTATTCAATCGAGACTCCTTGCTTCTGCCTCAGGAAAGCAGAGTGGAGGGCTGCCTGGGTGCGGCGCTAGTGGCGATCTCTTGAGCTTTCGCTTATTCAAGTGGAACTTGTTTGTATTACTTTTTTGCCTTGTCAGCCTTGTTTGCGATGGAGAAAAGTCTTATGTGGATAGAATCCAGTGGATGCGTTTCTGAAAAACGCAACACAAATCCAGGCTTTGTAAATTAAATTGGGCTTTTCTCCGTGAAGTGATTGTAGAATGCTTTCTCTTTGCTTCATTTGTTCTTCACTTGGCAGAAAAACTCACTTGAAAAACTTAAAAAGACAGAGTTCTCCTATATGGACTTTTCAGTAATGCAATTAAAAATAATTTGTTTGCCATTTAAAAAATTAGGCCTTTAAAAAACAAAACTAAAACGTATTTCTGAGTTTGCCACTTAGTGGGATTAAGAGTCTAGAGAACGTGTGTCTGGTTGTTGATTCGTCACAAAGAATATATCCCACAAAATGTAGGACTTTGAAATTCAGTCACATGGCTCTAGTTACTTATGAGTTGCAATTTGTGTGGCACTGGACTTTGATTACAGTGTGTGCCTCAGATGGTCATCATCGGAAGGTGAATTAAGTCAGGCTGTGCAGTATGTCCTTTCCTTTGTGAAGCCTGCGATATGGCAGTTACATACCAGTGTTCACAATTCAGAAGTAAATGTTAAAGTGGAATTATCTTGTCTTTTGTGTCTTTATTTTAGATGTTTTATGTACATATAGATGGTAAAGGGCTTAATAGCTCATGTTTTGTTCTTAACAATCCACCCTGTCTTGAAGTACTTAGTAGGCTTTAAATCAGGCAGATGCACTTATTTGTTCAAAATTTGTGTTACACATATTTTCTTTATGAACCAAAGGCCAGAGATAATTGGATTATTTATTAGCTGGAGAGTGTGTCCATGAATGTGTTGACATGTCCCGAAAATATGAGGGTGTGTAACGTCTCATAGAACATTTGTCGCTAGACAGTGAGCAGTGACTTGCACATGACCATTTTAACAGCCAAAGAAGAAATGATTGAAGTTAGCACTTATTCATGATGAACGCCACTGCCACCTCCCTTATCAACATCAATTCTTACAGCCTAGGAATTGCTAGGTGGGTGGCTTATGCCTGTAATCCCCACACCTTAGGAGGCCAAGGCTGGAGGACTGCTTGAACCCAGGAGTTTGAGACTAGTTGGGACAACATAGTGAGACCCTGTTCTCCACAAAGTCAAAAATTTAGCTGGTGTGAAGGTGTGTGCCTGTATCCCAGCTACTCAGGAGGCCGGGGTGGAAGGATCATCTGAGCCCAGAAAGTCGAGGCCGCGGTGGGCCATGATCGTGCCACTGGGCGACAGAGTGAAATCCCGGCTGCGAACACAAACAGAACTCACAAGGCCTCCTTCCTGTGTCCTCATGTGGCTGTCTTCTAGTGAAGATACCCGTCTGCCGAGTTGGAGGCCCACCCTCCTCACCACTGTGGCCTCACTCGGCTCAGTATGTCGGCAGCAGCCCCGTTTCCGAGGCAGGGCATGTTCCGGGCAAGGGGCGGGCAGGACTTCCACAGCTGCTTCGCTGAGGGCGCTGCCCCTAGCTGGGGCGGGGCTTTCCAGACTGTTCTTTGGGTGCGCCTGCTCTTTTGTTGTTGTTGAATCCTTGACAGCGATGTAATGTGTCCAGCTCTTGCGGATTGTGGTTTCAGCTGAAAACCAAATTGCCCCTGACTGTGTTATAAAAAGAAAGGGCTTCCCTGTGCTTGAGTTTGGATGTGCTTTCAAGTGTGTAACCAGTAAGATCTCTCCCAGATGCCAGGCTGTGGCTCCACCTGTTGGGAGTTTTGTTTGCATGGTTATTTGCCCACTCTGTGGTTAGGCAGTCAAGTTGTGTAAAGAAGAGAATACGATTCAATTGGTGCAGACAGTTTTCTTTAGAGAATTATCCAATGAAAAATAAGTTTGTTATTTCTTCTTCTGGGTTTAGTACATAAACTGTGGGGATAGTTGGTAACTTTTATAGACCCAACTTTCCCTTTCAAGCGATTATTATTTAGTGCTTAGCAGATTTCAGAAAAATTCTTTCCTGTTTTTCCACCATCTGATGATTCCATGTGAAAATTGACTCATACACATGCCAACTTCCTGTTCCAGGTTTCTGAATTTCCTTGGCCGTAACGTCCTAATTTTGTGTGGGGGGTGGGGCGGGGGATA
>NW_007248629.1:73461-78565 GCF_000164805.1 Carlito syrichta | reverse complement strand
GGGAAGAGGAGGGAGGCTGCAGTCACACGGAAAATCACTGCGCCATTTGAGAGTGGCCGGATGACGGGAGTATGAAAGAAAACCAGGGTCAGGAAGGGAGCAAGATCAGATGTGATGTATCAGGAATTAATGAATCATGAGTCTGAAACTGACGGCTTTGGTTTTCAAGCAGGCTGTAAATAAGGCTAATGGCCTTTTCTCGATCCCAAGGAAGGCCTCGCCGTCGTGTGAGTGCCATCAACGAGCAGGTCGGGAGTCACCTCACCTGTCGGCACAGCAGCGCTCCGGAGGTGGCTGGGAGGGGCCGCGTCGGCTGGAGCAGGTGAGGCAGCCGCCGGCACCAGGCGTGGCCCAGAAGGAGTGGGTTTTCAGGGTGCCCGGCGGCTGCTCGAGGACTGCCCTCTGCACCGCGTCCAGGGGCCGTGGGGCTCACCCTTCCTCGACGGGGCCCACGCGAGTGCAGGAAGCCAACCAGCCGCAGGCTCTGCCGTCAGTGCCCAGCCCTGGTTCGGGAGGGCAGGTCCCGGGGGCCTGAGTCACCCGTCTCGCTTGGCCCTTGCTCTGCTTCTTCACTGAATCTGCAGCTCTTCCTTTCTCCACCGCGAGGTATCTGAGCTGCACCTCCTCGCCGGTCAAAGTCATCAAGTGTGGTCCGCGTCATTGCGTCTGCTTGTTCCGCAGGCCCAGGGTCCCTCCCATGTGAGCACTTTCCCTGTGTATCTTGTATCCTCTTTGTTTCCCTGCCAGGATCTTCATCACCTTGTCTTTACCAGCTTCCATTCTGTGCCCTCCATGACCTTTCTTCAGAGGCCTCCAGTAATTTTTGTTTCTTTTTAAGTATCTGGTCAAGTTTCACATCCTTGCCCTCTCTTCACTATTTTATTATAAAGATTTCTGAACACAAAATGAAGTTCGTGAGGAATCCTACAGCCACATCTGAATTCCGCCGTTAACATTTGACTGTACTTGTTTTTGTCTCATGTCCATCATCAATCCCTCAATTTGTCCAGCTTACTTTTTGATGCCTCTCAAAGTAAATTGCAGACATCAGTACATTTCCTACTAAATATTTTAGCATGCAAATCATTAACTAGTATTAAATGCATATATAGTTTTTCTTTTGATATACAATTTATATTTGATGAAATTCAGAAATCTTAAGTGTACAGTCTGTGAGTTTAGAAAAGTGTGTGTTTCTGTATAACCCAAAACCCTATACTGAGCCTGACCTGGCTTGGTGGCTCACACATGTAATCCCAGCACCTTGGGAGGTCAGAGCAGGACGATTGCTTGAGTCCAGAAATTGAGACCAGCCTAGGTAACATATGAAAAAAAAATTAGCTGGTTGTGATGGTATACACCTGTAGTCCCAGCTACTTGGGAGGTGGGAGGACCACTTGAGCCCAGGAGTTGGAGGCTGCAGTGAGCCGTGATTGTGCCACAGCCTGGGTGACAGAGTGAGACTCTGACTCAAAAAAAAAAAAAGATGATGGAACTTGTGGCCACCTAGATACTTTCCTCATCCTCTTCTCAGTCCACATGTCCACTCTGTTCCCTCGGAGAACCACTGTTTTGAGGTTTTTTATCCTACATTGATTTTGTCTGTTGCAAAATTTTATGTGGGCACATACAATATGGACTGTCTTGCTAAAGGTTTCTTTAGCAGAATGTTTCAGAATCCTTACCTGCTTTTGAAACCTTTCACTAAGATACCCTAGACTTTCACTCCGTTTTTATTTCTCAAGCCATCTCCTTTATTCTCTTAGGCAAATGTTAAAATTATTCTATTAATTTTCCTAAGTTACACCAGACTTCTAGGATATTCCTACTATTTTTTCTGCCCTCATAAGTATTAAAAGAAGAGGGGAGATTTGAAGCTTTCTGTAGAACACTCAGATGCATACTCTTCTGTAGCTAAGTCTAGAGTTTAGTAGTTTAAGGGTCACATAGAGACTGATTTATGGGTCTCCACAGGACATGCTGTCCCAAGTATTTGTCCTGTGTGCATTTGGGGCCATTGTGATGAGACAGTGATGAGACATTGTGACAGACATTGTTGATGCCTCTGTCAGGTGAATTAAGTACGGATGATCCTTGACTTATAATAGGGTTACATTCAGACAAACCAAACCCACTGTCGCTTGAAAATGTCGTAAGCTGCAGCATCACAAGTCAGGGACCATATGTATTTCTTATGTTTTAATACTATTTTTCACATCTCTTTATGATGCTGTTGTTTTACAGTTGCAAAACTGTAAGGTGGGTATTAATATTATGTTAATGTTATGAGCAATGAAATTAAGATTCAGAGGTTAGTGTTAGTGGTAGTTAGTGGTGGTAGTGAATGTGGGTTTTTGTGGGGGATACTTAGGATATGAAATTTAAGTCTTTGCCATATACCACAAATTCCTTGAATATTTTAATTTTGATTCCTCCTTTTCAACTGAATTACCACTTTAGATAATTTTTTCTTCTGTCATCAAGAAAGAAACTTCTGAGTTATATTTTCTGAGACCCAGCATTTCTGAGAATGAGTTTCTGTTGCCATTAAACATGTTACAGAACCATTTTTCTTCACATCAGACAAAATGTCTGACAGCATTTTGTTATTGTCTTCTAAAATGTGGTATTATAGGTAAATTCGAAGCTAACCTGATCTTGCTTCCGTTAAAAGTAATTTCTGTTTTTATCCTATGTTCTTCTAGTTTGTCTTTTAGTTCTTGTACTTCAAAAAAAGTGGCCAAAATGCACACTAGATATATCTTTGTTCATTGATTTTGTGTAGAACATAATAAACTATTTTGGTCAAACTTGGAAAATCTTTATTCAGTTCAAAAGCACATTCTTTAATTATATATTTGATTTCTGCTCCTGTTGGCTTTGAGTTTTTCTTAGAAAATAGAATTCTTGATTTTTAAAGATTTTATCGGATTTTATTTTTGTTCTTTATCTTCAGATTCTTAGAGTACTTTTCAAATTCATCCTCAGCATTAAGGCCATTTTCTGAATAATCAATTCAATTTTTTACTGACTCCATACGGATTTTATTTCTGCTATTACACATGAAAATTTCCTTGCAGTCATTTCTTATCTCACCCATTTCTCTTATTTCATGGCATCTCTCCCTATGGCTTTCTGTTCTTATTTCTTAGGAAATATGGCTGATTGCCTTTTGAGTATGCCAGGTGCCTTATGGATATTTCCACCATGAATGCCCACAGGGAATTGTTTTCAGAAGACGGCTTTTGACTTTTCAGCTTCCTTCTGACACTTCCTGTCCCTTGCCAGATACCTTTTTTCTAGGCCCTGCCTTTTCTTTTCTCTTGTGTGTGGCTGAGGACAGGTTTGTCCCGGACCAGGGCTGTCAGCAAACACAGGCTCTGGATTGCTTGCCGCTGCCTGCTTGGGCGCTGGTAGGAGTTCCCTTCACGGCTGCCGCAGTGGCAGAGTCGTTGGCTCGCCGCCTCCAGCGTGCGCCCTGTGAAGTGCTGGCGTCTCCTGCAGCCCTGCTGGACCAGAGAGAGGCTAAGCAAGCCTGCGTGCTCAGCATGGGCCTCTGCCCGAGGTGGCCTGTCCCTGTCCTCACTTTGGAATGAGGGTCACGCCACGCAGGCTCCCATGCACCTTGACAGCACTGCTCTCCTCTCTCCTGCACGCCGCTGTCAGGGCTTGCAGCTCCCTCTGGGTGTAGAAACACAGAAGGGAGCAAGTCCCGGGCGGCACCGGCGCAGCCTGGGAAGGCATGTCTGTGCAGCAGGGGCGGCGCCCCCTGGAGAGTGGGCGTCTTTGCCTTTCTGAGCCAGGGGTTAGAGTGGGGAGGGGAAGCACCTTCCTGCCCGTGGGCCCTCACCCTGGCGGACTTTTGCACATTGCCCAGCATTGTTTGACCTTTTTTTTTTGTTTAGAACTGTGCTCGCTCTTATTTGTATCTTTTGCTTTAATTCTGTTGCTTTTGTACTGAGTATTAGCAAAGTCTGACAATCAGTTTTTAACCTGTTGTTATTAAGAGGCATCTCTTATTAAGTGAGTCTTGCGTGCCAACACTGATGTAGATGCTTAGACTGCGTCAACTCGTTTAATTTCCACAGCAGCCCTACTGTGGGGCTCTGTGGTTGTTGCCATTTTGCAGATGGGGAAAGTGAGGCACCGCGGGGGGAGGGGACATCTAGCCTGGGAGCCCCAGCCGGCAGCTGGCACAGGCAGGACTTGGGAGGTCTCTGCTGTGCATGTTGCAGGCTGGCGTCTCACTTCTTTTTCCTTCTTCTCAGGTTGGTCTTCCCTCCCCTCCTCTCTCCCTTCTTTTAATGACCACAGACAAAACGAATCCGGGATGGCAGCTAGATAGCATTTAAAAAGGTGACTTTTCAGGCAGCCTTTCTGCGTTGTAGAATATGGCCTACAAGAAGATGTGTGTGTCTGCCCATGCTGGTGCTTCAGGTGTTGCAGTAAAGTCACTTTATGAAATGAATTGTTACCCTTTTGAAAGAATGGGTGTGTGGGATTGCAGGGTTGTTGAACAGAAGATGATTGTTATTTGCAGGTCTTAGTTATGGGCCGTGGGTGAGCCTTGGACAGGGGTGGTGATGTCTGACCCCCTGGCTAATCCTCCCTCTGCTCCTGTCTTACATTCGTCAGATGTGCGCTGCCTAGTCCAGAGGCCACTGGACAGGGGGCCATTGAGGGTGTGAAATAAGGCTGGCCTGAGCTGAGCTGTGCTGTAGTTTAAAAAACACCCTGGATATCAAGCACTTAGTGTAGGAAAAAAGTAAGATGTCTCACTACTACTTTAAAAATACCTTCTGTGCGTTGAAAAGACAATATTATAGATGTATTGGATTCCAGAAAATTGTTAAAATCCATTTTGCACTTTCCTTTTACTTTTTAAATGTAGCTACTAGAAAATGAAAACTTGCATATGTGGGGCTCATATTGTATTTCTGTCGGGTGTTCAAAAGTGAATGAGACACAGCATCTGTCCGAGGAGTGTAGGTTGGTGCGGACAGGTGAAAGGGAGTGCGGGGAAACGGGGGGGGGATACTGAGATCCAACATCTGTCTGAGGAGTGTGGCGGGGAAGATGGACAGGTGACTTGGTGGGGGGAGTG
>NW_007248629.1:51020-73441 GCF_000164805.1 Carlito syrichta | reverse complement strand
GCCTTTTCATTTCTTGCCTTCCATCCTTCTGTGAGGTCTCCAAGTCTGTTCTTCGGGCGTCGGGACGTCCAGACTGAAGCTAACTCAGCACTTCTTTGGAAAGCCCCTTTGCTCTGGTGCCGGTCCGGGCTCGAGAGCAGCCCGGTGGAGGAGGGCCTGGCTCTGCTCTCCTGGTCGCTGCCCTTCTCCTGCCCCCAGGCTCTGGCTTCGGCAGCCACGCGATGGCCGTGCCTGGCTGAGTGGGGAACAAGGTCAGCTGAAGGTCTCTGTGGTGTCCCCGAGGGCGGTGGCATTGGGCAGCCGAGGGCGACCCTGGAGCCGGAGGGGAATCCCTGCGGTGGTGAGACCGAGGTCAGCTCTAGTCGTCGGTGCGCGAGGGCGTCGCGGGTGGGGTGAGGGGAGAAGCGGGTCTGGGAGTGCAGTGCGGTGTCTTGTTTTTTGTGTATGTCAGCATCGCTTCTAAACTCCCTGAACCTCGAACACACGTGCGGACTGTCGATGCACTGTGGCCTCTCAGCAAGGCTGGTGGAGAGGGAGTGAGTGGGCTTTGGGTCCGCTGCCGCTGTCCTTCGTGTCAAGCCTCTGACACTTCAACTGTGTGATCGTGAACTGGCTACAGGCCGCACTGGCCTCTTCCTCCTCACCGAAATGAGGGTGTAACATCTCTTGCATTGTAGGCTGTGGTAGGATTCAGTGCAAACGTGTAATTTTGCGTATGAATGTAAAGTGCCTTAATATACATCAGGCTCTCAGGGGGAATGCTTTCTAGAACAGTAACTTCAGTTGTTAAACATGCCAGCACTGTGGTTTTTATAATTTGACTTAAAGCAGAACATGTGATACGATGTCATAACTTTAAATAAGAGCACACACACTCAGTTGGCAATGGAGTGAAAAATGAACCTCTGAGTTAAAAAAGGTTTCTTTTCTCCCCGCTTGTGCAGGTCCTGAGGGAGGCTAACAAATTAGCAGAGATGGAAGAACCGCCCTTGCTTCCGGGAGAGAACATTAAAGACATGGGTCTGTAATGGCGTTTTCTGTTTACTTTCCTTCTGCTTTGTGGCGTGCAGACTGCTCCGGGCTCTCACTCAGCGCACAGAGGCCAGACTGGCCGGCGGAGGGGACAGCCAGTGCACCTCCTGGCAGCCTGGCCCCTGCGGCCTTCTCGGCCTCCAGTGTTTTCCACGGGCCTAGGCCAGACCTGCTGCTGGCATTCGCGCTGGACACACGTGCACTGAATTTTGCTCTGCTTCTTCTCTGGTTCGTTTTACTTTCTTTGAAAGTGGGTGGCTTCTTTTTTCAAAGCTCCTGCTGAATTCTGTGAAGGAAAATTTCATGATTTTGAATGACTGTTCAGTTGCTGGGCTGCCTAGATAAAAGCTTTGAGTTGCCACTTTACACAAGTAACTTCATTTCAAAACAGCTCCCCTGTTTTCCTCCTTTATGTTTTTTTTCGCTGAATAAACTCAGGTCAGTTTTTTGGACGAAATACTTCTTCACTGCAGCTATTTTTATGCAGGCGTCTTTCTCTGTCCAGCCCACTGCTTATAATATGGACTGGAAACTGAAAACAAGGATAAAAGCTGTGTTTCTGTCCTTACAGTTTTGCGTTGTTTCATGTGTGACAATCTACACGATTCTTCTGCATTCTGAGACATGACATTATGGAGTGGGAGAACGAAGACAGTGATTTCTTAATGTGGATGCCATCTTGCACTTTAGTATTCATCGTAATTTTTAAAAGGATTTTAAATGCTGAATTTTACTGGGCTAGGTGTCATTTCCTTGGGTAAAAATAAGCAGGCCAAAGAGGGAGTGGTGGGTGGCTGTCACCTTCTAAATTTAGCTCCTTGCACTTAGTGTGGTGTTTGTCTCTTCTTGCTTTCAACTCTTGATCGAATGGCCTCCCAGGCTTTTGTCCCCAGTTAGCCTGTGTGTACACCGAGTTCTCGATCTGCTGAACTACTGAGCTAGTGTATTCAGCACTGGCAGTTGAGTAATGGCAGCAGTTACAGTTACTGAGTGCTGACCGTCTCGCCTGCCAGTCCTCAGAGTAACGTTCTGAGAAGGGCGTCCGCCCCATTGTGTGGGCGAGCCGATGAGGCTGTGCTGAGCACGGGGACAGGTTCTCTTTTCTTCCTCTGAGCCGGATGCCACGAGCAGCCGTGATGACACACGGCCTCAGGAAAGGCGTCCAGGTGACCCTCGTCGCACTTGCTGGCTCCTCTTCTTTTTGGCAGCCCCTGCCAGGGCTGCACTCTCAACCTGGGACCCTTTTCCCAGGAGGGGACAAGGAGAGGGGAGAGTAAGACTCAGGAGGCACTGGAGAGGGAGACTAGGGCCCGGCCTCTGTGGGCAGGCCCGCTTTCCTTCCCCGTGTCTGCATCTGGTGAGGCTCTTCTTCACCTCACGCACTGGGTCCTCATTCTTCCTGCCTCAGGGACGTGTCTCGGGGACGGCTCCGCGCCTGCTCCTCGGCTCGTCTCTCTCCATGGCCTTGGGGACTTTCCTTCCCTGCCTTAGAGTCTGGCTTTGGGGGGGGGGTCTCTGCTCAGATCGCATGCTCCCATGCACGCTGTTTGTATATATTTGTTCTTCCCATCAGTGTGTATTTTCAGTGACATTTCAGCATTCCTCACGGCAACCATTATGGATTCTCTTTTCTGATCTTAGTGGAATCTTGAGAGGGTTAGTAAATCTAAGAACTTGTGGTATTACTAGGCGGTATTATTTCAGAATTTAGAGGAACAGCAAATATGATTTTTAAAACATGCTAATTTAAAATCATCTACACAAACTTGATTATTTTGCAGTAATTTAAATTTAATAGCAAAAAGTAAGGCTAAGATAAACCTGCATATATTAATTCACATACAGAAGACCTTGGGGCTTGGCTCGGTGGCTCAGCCAGTCATTCTAGCACTTTGGAAGGCTGAGGCAAGTGGATTGCCTGAGCCCGCAGGTTTGAGACCAGCCCGGGCAACTCAGTGAGACCGCGTCTCTATAATAAAACAAAGAATTAGCCGGGTATGGTAGCACATGCCTGTAATTCTAGTTACTTGGAAAGCAGAGGCAGAAGGCTCGCCGGAGCCTGGCAGGTTGACGCTGGGATGGTCGTGAGTGTGCCCCTGCACTCCAGCCTGTTTCTTGTGTGAGCAGAAACTCGAACTCAAAAAAAAAAAAAAAGATCTTGGATTGATATAGATTTATTTTTTAAAAAGTTAAGGCAGCCTGGACATAGTAGCTCACGCCTGTAATCCCAGGACTTTGGGAGGCCGAGGTGGGAGGATTACTTGAGCACAGGAGTTTGAGGCTAGGCAACCTTGTCGCTACAAAAATAAATAAGTAAATACATAGCCAGGCAAGGTAGCACGTGCCTATAGTCCCCGCTATTTGGAAGGCTGAGGCGAAAGATCACCTGAGTCCTGGGGTTTGCGGCTGCAGGGAGCCGTGATTGTGCCTTTGTGATAATCCAGCCTGGGTGGCAGAGTCAGACTCCAACTTAAAAAAAAAAAAAAAAGAATTAAAGCCATGTTGGAAATGTCAATAGAGTAGTCCTCGCCACATCAGGAGTGGAGACGTTCCGACTGCAGTAAGTTGCAGGAGACAGAGGGTGAACAGACTGTGCCGAGCCAGTGGCTTGCTTAGCTTAGCCGTAGCGAGGAGGACGCAGGGTGTGTGGAAAGAACTTGGAGTCTTTAGTCAGGGGAGCTGGGTTTAGGCCTTCCTCAGAAACAACTTAGTTTGCTTACTGAGCTCTGACACTCACATCTAAGAATTGTAGACAGTTGTATTCCTGCACTTGTGGGTTGTTTAGACAGCTAAATGAGATTTGTGAAAAGCCGTTTGAAAACGCTGCCATGCTGGGTGGCCAGTGCTGGTGGTTGTTGCTGTCGTTTGTCAGCTTCCTCGTCACTTGTGTTCTTCCCTCTACTCCTGTTCAGCATAATTTTCAGCGTGACAGCCTGTGGAGGAACGATGGCGGAGGCAGAACCCAGACCAATGATAATCGTAATGTGGGTGGACAGCCTGGCATCTGGGTGATACTTTGGATTTCAAGGCACTTTCACGTGTATTAACCTCATGATTTGGTTCAAGAGTGACATGTCCTGTGGTGGGATATGAGATCGATGTTACTTGCGTGAGAAAAAACTGAGTCTGGAAGGAATCTAGACATGTTCTTAGTAATGTTAAATAAAGTTTTCCTAGTTGAGGTAGAAATTCACAAGGGGAAAAATGTGTCAGAACAAGTTTGTGAATCTTCATGTCTTGGTGGGTTTATTAAATTTCAAAAGCTTCCCTCTAAATGAAACATGCATCGTAAACAACGATTGAAAAATGGAGCTCATACTTGAGCATCCCCCAGGAACTCTTCGGAAGGTTGGAGATACTGTTAAAAGACCGTTCTCATTTCAAATTCCCTACAGAGCATTCGGTCCCTCGAAGTGAGGAAGGAGCAGCAAAGTCAGGAAGTTGCACTGCCTTGCGAGACAGAGGTCATGGCCCCTCTCTGCCCAGAAGCCCCCGAAAGGCTCTTAGGAAGTTGTTGTGGCACAGACTTTGACCTTACTTTCTTGGAATGTGAAGATATTTTTTAATCTGCTGACTTGCTGCATTAATGACAAAGCAGGAATCGATGAATATTTGAGATGCAGACATCTTGTATCGGGCATGATGAGCTCTGCCACTGCAGACCATATTTTGAACTGGTGGCTGCTGAGTTATCCTACTTACTCAGTGAAGGCATGATTTAAGAAGCACAGGCCAAAGTTCATTGTCTGTCGCTGATGCTTCTCATGATTATTTCTTTACAAAGTTGGCTATCGATTGCTTGATCAGGAATATAACAACTTCTTACACAATTATTTTTCTAAGAAAGTACGTTTTATTTTACCTACAATATTTTCCCCAGAAACATAACCAGATGAGGAGTTTCGGCTGTAATATGTTTGGATACTGTATGCTTAAAAGACAGTTGACAGACTGGACTGTGGCCCGGAGAGGACCAAGAAACTGCGATGAGATGAGCGGTGGCTGTGCCTTGATGCTTCTGCTGCTGTTAGCACCCTGCCACCCTCCACTGCAGCCACCACGCCTACTCCATTCCCCTGCAGTGGGGGCCATCTTTGTTTCCGTTCGTTCTGTCTCAGCAGAAGAGACGTCCTCCCCCTTGTCAGTCCCTCCTGTTCCATTTTACATTCCTTCCCCAGACGAGTGCAGGGTTGGAAGCTTGACTGTTAGAGATGAGGTCTCTTGGAACCATTGATTCTGGGACTTTAGCATAAATTAGACTGGCAGTCATTTTATAAGATGAGAAAGCAGTTTTTAATAATACACATGTATAGTAAACTGTGGACTTCTTGCCTTTTCAGCCAAAGATGTCACTTACATATGTCCGTTCACCGGTGCTGTGCGAGGGACTCTGACTGTCACGAATTATAGGTTATATTTCAAAAGCATGGAACGGGTAAGATTTGGGGAAGATCTTTGTATATACATGTCTGTGCTGTTGGCACCCAGTGTTACTCATTTTTGGTCATTTCTGATGACAATTTTCATCAGCTGTAACTGGACACTGTCAGCTCCTTGGTTTTCATTGCTTTTTCTTCCCTTCCTTTAGGACCCTCCATTTGTTTTAGATGCTTCTCTTGGAGTGATAAGTCGAGTAGAGAAAATCGGGGGCGCTTCTAGTCGAGGTGAAAACTCTTACGGATTAGAAACGGTGTGCAAGGTAAATGTTCTCAAATGTATGTGATGCTCTGTGGTTTGAAAAACTTGGGGTAAAATAGAGCCTGTGTTTGGAAACTGGTTTCCAATATATCCAGTGGATTTTGTTTCGAAATGTCATCCAAGTAGGAAACCAAAGTTTAGTAGTAATAGTAAAGGTGGTTCATGAATTAGACTTAATTCTTTTGAGCCCAGTTCAGTCTACATAGTTTGATATACACACAAGTTCATAGCAACTTATTTTTATAAAGACCATCTGTGATGTGCATAGGACAAAGTAGCTTGCAGGATACAAAGTCATTTCACAGTCATTATTTCCATTTAAGCCTCTTAAAGTCCTGTCAGGTAGGGATAGTGGACAGTATTACCTTAATTCACAACTTAGAGACAAGGCTCTGAGCAGTTAAGGCAAAGTTCTTTATGGTGGAAGACTAGATGTGTGATATATTTGTCTTTACCTGTCTTTTGTATTTCTAGTTCTCGTAATTTTTCTACTTCTGAAACAGTGGTGGGCCTTCTATATTTTCTTATCCACGGCACTCTTTCAATGCACGGATACTTGAGTGAAACTTAGATTGTTCCATTTTGCCATCAACCAGAGGTACTTGGCACCCGGTGCCTCTGGTCGAGGCTGCTGCGCTCCTCTTTATGGCCCTGCTGCCCCACACACATCGCCGTGCTTGGTCTCACTGTTGCTTTCCTTGGATGTTCTGCCAGTGCCAACAAGTACAAGAAACAGCACTCGTGTAATTCTTTCTGGGTGATGCAAGACACTTTCTTAAGCTAATCTTAGGAGCTTCGTGAATCTGGTTTCCAAGCTGTTGACTGAGTGGTTATTTGCCTGGTTGTTCAGTGCAGTCAGAAGGGCTCTGTGAGGGTCGTCACTGTCAGCCATGTGTCGAGCCCAGTTTCCTGACCCTTTTTCTGTAGAGTTAAGTGGAGCATAGCACGGAAGAAGATGTGAAAGAGGATGACTTTGAATTTTAATCATTTTAAATATAATATTTTCCATGGAACAAGACCACTGCCAATAAACCCAAATATTTGTCAGGTCCTGCTATGACTGCTTTCAGAGAGCTCTGAGGTTAAGAACGCTTCTAGTTATAAGGATATTTACTGAGGATAAGCAGTACGTCAGCTTAGCTTCCTGTGCGTATTTCTTTTAACAGATGGTAAAGCTGACATTCTGGTTTTGGATGCGACTTGTAATACACTCTTCTACTTATTCTGGCACTGTAGGTGTGTTGTGGTAGAATGTCTTTGTGTTTGCCTTTACAAAGTCAGGCATAATAAAGCTGTTTTGAATTCAGCCTTGTTTAAGATATTTAAAGAATGTAGGATGTCTTGAAATTATTCTTAAGTTCCATTTTTCTCCCAAGTGCTGTGATATTATTAGTAAACAGAACATGAATATCTGCGCTCAGCTGAGCATAGAGAATTGCTCGAGGACAAATAACGGCAGGTGGGCTGGGTCTTCAGACCCCACGATAGAGCCTGGATGGCATCATCAAACCGAGAGCATCAGTAGGTGCGGAAGAACTTGAATGTGGCGCGAAGGAAGGAAGACCTCCAGGCAGGCTGGGGTTCTGTCGGCCTCGCGGCAGGGGCTTGCAAGAAGAGGCCCAGTGCAGATGCACCCTGGCTGGGAGAGAAGCAGCAGGGTGGTCGCCACATGGTTGGAAGGGAGGGCACAGGCACCATAGTGCTGCGAGTCAGTTTTTGTGAGTAGGGTACCTCATGGCGAGATAGACTTCATAGGGAGAGGACGTGTGCTGAGGGTGTGTGTCCGTCACGACATCAAGCTTCAGATGCAGTGTCTGAACCCCCAGGGCTTCCATCAAATGTGCCTGTCTTGCGTCCATAAGCATTGGTAAATTTTCTGTCCTCTGAATTCTGTGTTGTATTAGAGTGCTTCATGTTTTTTTTTTAATTTCTTTCAATAAACCATTATAATTTTCCTAACTCTGGGAGCTACTGTCTGATTTATTTTAGTAACCCACATGCATAGATCTTAACATTTTACAAGATAGTTCTAAGTAACCTTACTTGTTCATTAAATAAAAAATGAATAAATAATTATTAACTTGAATGCCAAATCTTTTCTAGGACATTAGGAATTTACGATTCGCTCATAAGCCTGAGGGGCGGACGAGAAGATCCATATTTGAGAATCTAATGAAATATGCATTTCCCGTCTCTAATAACCTGGTAAAATGTTTTCTGTCTTTGGAATATCAGTATTCTAATTATTGATGTAGTGTAGAGGCTTGTCTAGGCTGTCTAGAATCTCTGCGTTTACATCATTGCCTTGACATTTAATCAGATGTATAGTATGGGTTTAATCTAATCTCTTAGACCAGTTTCTTTAGATATGAAATAAGGAGGCTGGGCTGACTGATTTCTGAGGTCCATTCCAGCACTAACATTCATGAAAAGCTTATGTGGTCTTTGTTAGGATTTGAAATCTCCTTTTTAATTGGGAGCTGGCAATCAGGACTAGCAGTCTGGGAGAGAAGGGTAGCCAAACTGAGTTCCTGCTGTGTGCTGTGGTGGTCGATGCAATTTATCCCTGCTTTAGAGATCAAATCAACATTAGGCAAGCAATGAACTTGAACTCAGGGTCATTGCTAACAGGAAGGAGAACTTGGAGTCAACACTGGTCTTCTGACTCCAGTTCAACAATAGTTTCATAACAGTTGAACAGAATATTGTTCAGAAACAATAGTTGTTTCTGCTGTTTTGTCTAAAAAATTGATATTTTTGAAACACAGGTGACGTGTCAAAAATAAAAAGCTTATTAAGTGTGTTTTTGGAAATTTCAGATAAACTTTGTAGCTTCTTAACTGCTGGTATCTGTGATGTCAAACTAGTTAATTGTATCAGAAGATGCCTTTTTTAATGTCATGTTTTCATCATTTAGAAGTATGCCTACAGCCGGGCTCAATGGCTCAGCCTGTAATCCCGCGCCTTGGGAGGCTGAGGTGAGTGGATTGCCTGAGCCCATGGGTTCGAGACCCGCCTGGGCAACTTGGTGAGACCTCATCTCTACAATAAATCAAAAAATTAGCCAGGTGTGGTAGCGCGCGCCTGTAGTTTCAGCTACTTGGAAGGCTGAGGCGGAAGGATCGCCGGAGCCCAGTGGGTCGAGGCTGCGGTGGCCAGGAGCGGCCACTGCACTCCAGTCTGGGCAACAGAGTGAGACTCCAACTCAAAAAAAAAAAAAAAAAAGTATGCCTACAAAAACTATCAGAGATATCTGAAGGAAATATGATATTTTGATAAGTATTGTTGGTGGTACCTGTGCTTTTGTGTGTGTTTGAAAACATATGTGAGAGACAATAAACTTTCAACATTATAAAAACTAAGACAACAATATAAAAAAGAATGCTAATATAAGACATTTTGGTAGATATGTAAATGAAATCAACCATGGTTATGTTAAGGATACATTTTTGATTTATTACTGTCTTAAATGTCTTTTTTAGCTATTAACTTTGTTTACTTATTCGTAGCCTCTTTTTGCTTTTGAATACAAAGAAATATTTCCTGAAAATGGGTGGAAGCTATACGACCCTCTTTTAGAGTATCGAAGGCAGGTATGTATTTCTTTTCTTCCAGCTTTAGTATTCTAAATTCCCTTCATTACAGAGAAAACTTCGTGGGTAGAAGTAAGCAGCCATATGGAGGACTGTTTTGTCTTTGTTTTTGGTGAATCAAGGCCAGTCCTGATGGTTGAGCCGCCTTTCATTTTCTTTGAACTGCTTTTCACAACATGCCAGTGATCTTTTGTGAATCTTTACTTATTTGAGCTTACATCAGTTTATTTAAAAAAATGTTTAACAATTTTAAGGATAAAAATAAGACGATAAGTATATTAAGTTTTCATATTGTTATATGGCATTCAACACTATTCACTCAGGTTTTTCTTTTCGGGGTATTCTGTAGTTTGATTCTGAAAAATGTTTCAGTAATTTTGTTGCTTGCCACTTAGCTTCATATAAAACTTTGAGGGTTTCATGTCTTGGGAGAGGACCAGCGGCGCTTCCTGTGATGCGGTGCTGAGGACAGCATCGTTTCACTTTGGCCGGTAACCACAGCAGGAGTATGCCCTCTCTGTGTTGCTGGACTCCTGCCACCTTTTCTGTTATTTTGGGTGCAGATCAGAGTGCATCTCCTGTTGCGGCTTCCCCGGGACTGGCCGCCCTGCTTTGGTCCACTCTGATGTGATGAGCTTGCTGGTGCGCGCTGGCCCCCTGCTCCTCCATCTTTCCGCTGCGACGGTTCGCTTTGCATTTTGTCAGCAGTGTCACCCGCTCTTGGAGGAGTCATGTCTTGCTTCCCGGGTGTTCTTTGCACTCCAGGAGGGAAGGTACTAAGCCCGGTTTCCGCCGCGGTACTCTTGGGATGGGCACAGTGCCTGACCCGCAGTAGACAGTGGCCAGCTGAGGGAGGGAGCGCCTTGTGCTCACGGCGTGTGCTCAGAAGTGCTTGCTGGCCAACAGGTCTTCCGCAGAGATGGGCTTCATTTGCCAAAGCACGTATGTGGTGGACATTCAGGCCAGGCTTTTTCTTAAGCGTCTCAGAAATAATAAGCCATTTGATCTTCATAATAATTCTGTGAGGTAGGTACTCATGTTCTCTGCACATCATATGAATAAACTGAGCTGCAGGGACATCGAGTCATCTGTCCAAGGCAACACAGCTACTAAATCTGAGAACCAGGCTCTGAGCCACACTCTTCACCATTACCCTGTATTTTTTTCCAAGATTAAAGTAATTTATTTTAAACAAAATTGGGGTCAGAAGTGGTGGCTCACGTCAGCACTCTGGAAGGCCAAGGCAGGAGGACTACTTGAGCCCAGGAGTTTTAGACCAGCCTGGGCAACATAGTGAGACCTTGTCTCTACAAAAAGTCAAAAACAGTTAGCCGGGTGTGGTGGCACACATACGTAGTTGGGGGCATGAGGTGAGGGGACTGCTTGAGCTCAGGAGTTCGAGGCCCTTGAGGCCATGGGAGCTGTGATTGTGACACTGCATTCTAGTGTAGGAGACAGAGTGAGACTCGGACTCAAAGAAAAAGCTGGAGTTTTGCTGCTGAAAGACTGTCACTTCTTATAGAGAAAATTGTCCATAGTAGCTGTAATCAAGATTTATTATAGCTGTTGTGAAGAAATATGTATATTTGTATTAATCTAGTAATTGGAAGAATAAAATTTAAAAATTGATGGTAATCATAACTAATAAGGACACTGTAAGACTAAGGACAGCGTCTACAAATCGCGTTTGCACTTTGTTTCTATGCCTACTGTGTGGTAGTTTGGAACCACATGAGTTTCTGTGGATAGTGAGGGAGTTGGTAATAGGGAGACTCAGGTGGCCTCCTGGAGCAAGGGGTGGAAAGAAAAACCTTCTTGGTTGGAGGGTCTGGTGACCAGCCTCTGTGTATTTTGACCCTTTGGGGTAAGAGTGAGCTGGAATTAAGTCACATCTTGACTAGTCAGGGAGCCTAGATGTGCACAGCTTGGATTTTCTGGCAAACGCAAGAGGAAAGCGGGAGACGGGCAGAGGTTATATTTGAAGTGGTCCGCTGGAAGTCTTCTCACACTGTTGGAAGATATCCATCTGCAGAATCAGCAAGGTCAGTGTTAAGACAGGGAAAGACGCTCACGTCTAGACACCTCACATGGCGCCGTGGGCTGTCAGAAGCAAAGAAGTCTGAAAACAGCTAGGAGAAATGGTGGGTCATTCAGAGACACAGAAGTTAGACAAGCAGGAATGGACGCCCAAAGACTGTGATTTTTATCTTTAGTGTGCTGAAATAAAATAGCACCAGCTGAGAATTCTGTACCCAGTGAATGCATCCTTCAGTATAAAGGTGAATTAAAAAATGCTTCAGACAAACAAGATGACTTCTGTGACCCCCACATACATGGGGCTTTCTCTCCCCGGCAAGCCAGCAGTCAGTTCTGTACCAGACACCCACTGGGTGTCCCCCGGTTCAGTTCCGACACCACCCACCTGGCCGTGGTGTCGGAACACCAGCTTGCGAGTTTGGGCCCCTGGAACTGACTGTCTTCAAGTTGGGGTTCCCATGACCACCGCTTCGAGTGGGATTAATTTGCTGGAGCAGCTCACGGAACGGAACACGTTTACCGGTGGCTTGTGGAGGATGTTTATGGATGAAGAGATGCACAGGGCGAGGCCGTGAGGAGCTGCAGAGCTTCCAGACCCTCCCTGAGCATCTCCCGGGAGCCTCCATGGTCGGCCGCCTGGAAGTTCTCGTGGGCCTTCGACGGGGACATCACTGGAGAGGCGTGACCGAGGCAGGCGCAGCTGTCTGTTCGGGTTCTTCTCGGCCTCTCTGTGTGGCGCTCCTTCCTCCAGGGATGAAGACCTCACGACTCCCGGTCAGACCAGCGTCCTGTCTTGGGCAGGTGAAAAGAGGGCAGGAGAAGGCCAGAGGGAAAGGGGGCGGGGCCGGGGGGAGAGGTTCTTTTCATCATAACGAGACTGGAAGTTAGGAATCAGGATCTGCCGATGAAATACACACACACACACACACACACACACACACACACACACACGTAGAAACCTACGTGTAGATTTATAGATCCGTATGTACATAGACATCATAGTCAGTGAGTCACCACATCAAGAGATTGAGCGGGATTCAGGCTTGAAGTGTGTGCTTAGAGTATTGTCTTCCTGCCTTCCTCACTGCACGCTTCTTAAAGAGTTCCTATGCCAGAACTCCTAACTGCACTGTCCCTCAGCTGTTCTTTTCTCTATTCGTAACTTCCCTCTTATCCACTAAGCTTTCTTGAGAATTTAAGTCTTAGACGTATTAATTATTTCTTGGTGAACATTAGGTTTGAAATCCAAATTTTTGTAGAATTTAAATATAAAAATCCTTAAGCTGGCCAGGTTTGGTGGCTCAGCCTGTCATCCCAGCACTTGGGGAGGGTGAGGTGAGTAGACTGCCTGAGCCCACGGGTTCGAGACCAGCCCAGGCAACTTGGCGAGACCTTATCTCTACAATAAAGCAAAAAAATTAGCCAGGCGTGGTAGCACGCGCCTGTGGTTCCAGCCACTTGGAAGGCTGAGGCGGAAGGATCGCCGCAGCCCAGCAGGTCGATGCTGGGGTGGCCGTGAATTTGCCTCTGCACTCCAGTCTGAGTGACGGAGTGAGACTGCAACTCACAAAAGAAAAAAGAAATCCTTAAACTGTTGCTTCTGTGTTTAAGTCTCATTGCATTTTAATTATTCATTTTCCAATTTACTGAGGTTTTTGTCTCACAAAGCCAGGAAGAATGACAACCACCTGGAAAACCAAAGACACCTAAATGATTTGAAGCTGAGTCTGTGACTCTAATCACACATGGTAAGGGACATTTAAATTGCTCAGTTCCATGATAACATCAATTGACAAAATCTGAAATGGAATACAGGATAAATGGAAGGCAACTGAAAGCCAAGAGTATGCAAGTAACATCGTAAGATTTATTAATCCAAAAATCCAGATCCGAGTCAGGTGGTGAAGCAACCAGGAAATCTCACAAATGTCTTGAGAAATTGTAAAACCGAGGACTCCTCTTTGTGACTCTGGGCAGATGCTGCTGTATGTCCCAGTGGCATTTGTCAGAGAACTTTGGAAAGCAGGTGAGGTCACTGGGACCAGAGAAAATAAATACATTATTATTAAACAGAAAAAACAAGTTACCTGGCAAACGAATAACTACATCCACCCAGAGAACTCTGGGCTAAGGGGATGTGGCAGGAAGGACAGAGCGTGGCACTCCACACTGAATGACACGGATGCTTTCATGGTCTGGACACGCAGGATGAACTTGTTGGCTTTTTATTTCTGTAGCAGCCGGAACGTTGTCTCTGAGTCAACTAAGTTGAGTGTAACGGAGAGGACACTGTCTGTAGTTAGAAGCATTAGTTTTTTCTTTTCAGGGGGGATAACTTTTAAGTGTATTACAAAAGAAAATGAAAATGATCTCTTAAAATGTAAAAGTAAAGATAAAGCATCAGAGTATTCCGTCGTTTCCCCACTTAAATTAACAAACAAAAAGGAAGTGGTAATACTTGCACTCTGTAAAAAGGGTGTACTGTACACTGAGAGGTAGGTTTCCTTCCGAACAGCCCCTCCACCCAGCCAACCCTTTGGGAAATACTGTCACTGGCTTCCCGCATATCCTTCCAGAGATTTTATGCCCACAGAGTACACTGCATATTGTGTATGGGAGCATATCGTGCACACGATTCTGTGTCTGTTTTCATGTAATATGTTTTGGAGATTTTACATCTCAGAACATGCAGATGTTTCCGGGTCTTTTAAATTGAGGTAATCACTCACCACAAGATTTGCTGTTTCAAAGTCCACTGGTTTTTAGTATATTTAAGAAGTTGTACAGTTTTCGCCGCACTCTAATTCTAGGACATTTAGAAGACTTGGCTTTGAATCTTAGCTCTAGCTCTTACTCTCACTTGGGTGTGGGCTCTTCAATGAGTCATTTATGTCACAGTGCCTTCCCTTTTTGCTTGATGATGGATACTGCTTTATGGGAGTGTTTGAAGGATCAGTGACATACAGGAAGGTACTTTGTAAATGATAAAACTCTATCCAAGTTATTATTATATTTATTACATTCTAAAGCTTAGAAAACGGAAACGACTGATTAGCGTTATCATGTGTTATCACTAACACAAAAAGTGAAAGCCACATAAATTCAATAGACCTCTATATAATAGTGCTAAAATACATTAGACTGTATCTTTTAAAAAATGGGCAAAGCTATTAATAACCATTTAAGTCTCTAATATAAGAGAGTGCTTCCTTAATTTACCCTTGAAGTATACATAGTATATAGTGATTATACAGTGGACCCTGGAGTTTGTAAATGAGGTCAAGAAAAACCAAGTCATCAGTAAAATTCAGTATAAAGACAACGAGCATGGTCTTCTGCAGAAATCTCAGTGCATGTACCTTACAGGTAGATGCAGTTGCTTAAGAAACTTGGAAAATGCCCAAGTTCGGCCCAAGAAAACAGTTTGTTCTCAGAACTGGAATACAGGTGACTAAGGAAAGCCACACCCCTATTAAACTGGTTAGAACTTGACCAGTGGACACATTAGCTGGAGGGCAGTGATTTGCATGGAGAGTGGAATATAGGCCCAAGAGCAGCAGTCATGAGCGCATCTTGAGTGCTGTCTAAAGAGAGAGTGAGGACTGGCCCACCCCAGTATCCTACCTGAAAGACCGTTTCTTGAGTGGAAGTGGGTGTGCCCCTTTATCCAAGCATGAGGGGGGGACAATAGCCTTTGAGGTAACTTAAGTCAGTGGTTCTTGTCCCTGCCCCACCCTGCTGCCTGCCTAAAGCATGTGACACTCCCAGATGGGAGCAGTGCTTCTCCTGTTAGTGATTGTTCAGGCATACGGGAGGAAGTGGGGGGGAGAGAGGAGTGTCTTTCTGGGTTAGGTACCCTAGGATCTCAGATGGAGGCTTCTGCAGGTACCCAACCCTCTTAGCTCGGACTTCATGTCCTAAGAAACTTCAGAAACTAACATTGCTTCTTATGGCAGCTCCCCGTGGTTCGTCCAGTTCACACAGGATCTACTAAATACCAGTAGCTGGAGTATGAAACAGAAATACAGTTCTGGTCCCCAGAGAGTAGACTGACAACTACAGTGTGCCGTGGTAGACACTGATGGAGCAGGCGCCGAGGTGGGACAGCAGGAGCCATCTGGGCGCTGAGAGAAGGTGGGGACAGGCTAGACCACGGTGCATGCGGCCAGGGAGAACTGCCAAGGCTCTGCTGAGACTCCAGAGGGCCTTACATGAAAAGCAGGAGGGAGCCAAGGGTCGTTGGTCGGCAGAGGGGTGACAGGAGGCTTTTGCATCTGAAGGGATCACTGTGGAGGCATCTCGTGAGTGGAGCACAGAGGGACAGGACAGAAGTGACAACGGTCTGGATTAGGGAAGGGGCAGTGGGATTCCGGTAGACGTGAGCAAACCTGTGGCACTTCTGGAAGAAAAAGAACAGAACCTGGCCATTGGATGTGGGAGGCAAGCGAGAGGGAGACCCTAAAGATATTTAAGTTTCTTGCGCGAGTCCCACCCTTGATGCTTACCGGCTCACTGTACTTTTTATAACCGTGTGAGTATTGTTAAAAACTGCTGATTGTGCCTTTCCTTTACTTCTGGAAATAAGGACCTTATGACTGTCCAAACATCTAAGGCTGAGGAAAGCAGCAGGAAGGGAGGGCTGCGTATCACAGGGAGCACGCTGGGACCAGGCCAACCCCGTGGGCGGACCGGACGGAAAGCACCGCGAAGACGTGGCCCGGCCAGGGGCATGTAGCGCCGTGGGGAGTCTTTCCTCTCGCTCGCTGGAAGGGGATTCGCTCTACTTCAGAACGTTAAAATCCTCAGGGTGTTCGGCAGCAGCTTGCGAAGTACTGCTTTGAAGGAGAGCAGGCTCTGCTTTTTATGCGAGACTTTCGGTAACAGTTTAGTGAGCCGGGATAGCAAATATTTCTTGAGAAATAATGTACTCTTATGTAATAAGGATAGATTTGGATGTACATGGAATCGCTACCACTGCCTGATGTATAGCTCTGGTCAAGTTACAAGCTGTGCCATAGTTTCTTAGTCTATAAAATGAAGTTAATAAAACCTGAATACGGTAATGTGAGTGTTTATGTGTGTGTAAAGAGGCTGGCATAGTCCCTATACAGAGTAGATAAATACTTAATAAACATATTTCTACTATAATTTGGTTTCTTTTTCTGTTTGATAAGAATTTTCAGGGATCATAGAGTTTAGATTTTCTTAGGTCCAGCTATTTAATGTAATGGCTCTATTTTCTATATGATGGAGGATGGAAACGTTTCAGTTATCTTAGTAAGTAACTCAGTATGTGAAATAGCACACTAGTTATAGGATAGCAGATATTGACTGGGCGTAGTGGCTCACATCTGTAATCCCAGGACTTTGGGAGGCTGAGACAGGAGGATTGCTTGAGCCCAGGAGTCCCAGACCACCTGGGAACAGCAAGATCTCATATCTACAAAAAACAAATTAGCCAGTAGTGGTGGCATGCACCTGTAGTCCCAGCTACTCGGGAGGCTGAGGCAGGACACCTGAGCCTGAGAGGTCGAGGCTGTAGTAAGCTTTGGTCATGCCACCGCACTCCAGCCTGAGCAACACTGAGACCTCAACTTAAAACAAAAAAGGAGATATTGAAGAACCACTCAAGAGCTTAGTAAAATGGGTCTGCTTTTAGAAGCTTGTTTTAAGTGTTTCTCTTGCCTGTTGTCTGTTTTACTTTCCTTCTCTTGCTCTCTTGCTTTTCTGGTATGTTTTAGATGAACAGCATCCCTTCAGTCCTGCAGTGCAGGAGTGATCGGTGTCGTACAGCATTCTGGTGGACGCTTGGTTCTGCCCCTGGAATCTCTGCATAACTCCTTCGCAGCAGAGACAACCATCCAGTCAAACTGAATGAGACTGTGTTCCTTTTTAAGACAGGGAGCATCTGCAGCCTTAGTGTTTCCTTCCTTCCCCCTAGGTATGCTTAGCAGAGACCCACCAGCAATAGTTAGTGAATTAATAAGTCTCTTGGCATAAAACTGGGTGCCAAAATGGACACGCATTCCTACATTAGAATATCTGATCCTGAAAACCTGGTCAACAGAGGCAGACCGTAACTGGTCCAACACTCTAAGAGATCAGAGATGTTGAGTAGGATGGCTTCTGTCCCGGTGTCCTTTGAATACAGGGTCCCCAACCCCTGGGCCACGTAGCAGGAGGTGAGCAGTGAGCGAGTGAGCAAAGCTTCTTCACCTGTATTTACAGCCGCTCCCCATTGCTCGCAGGACTGCCTGAGCTCTGCCTGCTGTCAGATCGGCGGCGTTAGATTCTCGTGGAGTGTGAACCCTCCTGTGAACCGCCTGTGCGAGGGATCGGGTGGCAGCTCCTGATGAGAATCTGATGCCTGATGATCTGAGGAGGGGCCGAGGCGGCGAGGGAGTGCTGAGGGGTGGCTGCAAATACAGATCGACGTTGGCAGGGAAGTTTGACCACACATTCCCTCCATCCCCTGCCCCTGTCTGTGCAAAAGTTGTCTTCCACGACAGTTCTGTATGCAGCAACAGGGACAACCAGTCCCTGATGCCCAAATGGTCGGGGACTGCTGTTTTAATATTTTAGTTCCATAATAACTTGTCTTATGGCTCATTTTGTGCACAGGGACTTCCAAATGAAAGCTGGAGAATAACCAAGATAAACGAGCGGTATGAGCTTTGTGATACCTACCCTGCCCTCCTGGTCGTGCCAGCAAATATTCCTGACGAAGAGCTAAAGCGAGTGGCGTCCTTCAGATCCAGGGGCCGCATCCCAGTAAGTAGGAAACGTCGAGGAGGCTTTGCGCCCGCTTTTGTACTAATGCTGAGGTTAATGAGGGGATGGATGGATTCAAAGCAAAAATGTCGACAGCAGCAGGTCTTGTATGGAGATGTGGGAGAGCGAGTTATTTAGTACAATTAAGGCTGGAGGAAAGAGGTTCTAGCGCTGTCTGGGGAGTATGACAGAGGTATTAGACAGCCATACCAGAACTGCACGGCTCCTTGTTGGAAAACACAGCATTCCCCGTATGTTACGTATGACGTCTGTGTCTTGGCGTACATTCTTTAGTCATACCGATAAATGTGCTTTTCCTCTAAGAACACTGCACACATTTGTGGAGAATGGGGTCCTAGAAGGATCAGCTCAAATAATTTTAGGCACAAAGCTCGTAAGTTCTGTAGCTGGGCAGTTTCCTGAGAGAGAGAGGGGAGCTCACTTAGCCACGTCTCGGCCTGTTTTTCGAGAGGCGCTGCCCAGTCCTCCATGACTTCCTAGATCAGTATCCGACTAGAGGGTCCAACCACGTTTCCTCATGCCAGAGTCAGCTTGCAGGAAGGTGACGGCTCCTCCCGGGAGCCTCGGAGCTTTTCATGGCCAGGCCGTGATGTGAAAGGGTCGCTTTGCCGAGTACTGATTCCGAGAAGTCTCGTGAACGTTTGGGGGGGACACGTGCGGGACGCCGCGAGCACATGCAGGGTTGCGCCTTCTTCCCCAACGCAGGTTCTGTCGTGGATCCATCCCGAGAGTCAGGCCACAGTCACCCGGTGTAGCCAGCCCATGGTCGGCGTGAGCGGGAAGCGGAGCAAAGAGGACGAGAAGTACCTCCAGGCCATCATGGACTCCAACGCTCAGTCACACAAGATCTTCATATTCGATGCTCGGCCGAGTGTTAACGCTGTTGCCAATAAGGTGAGGTGGCCTCCGGGGACGGAGTCTGGCGACTGGCCCGCGAGTCAGCTGCGCTCGGCAGGCGCGGTGCGGCGAGCAGCTCGGGCTCGCAGTGGTGGCGACGCAGGGTCTGGTCCTGGCTCTTCCACCTCTTGGCGTGGTTTTGAGTGAGGGAGTTGTTCTTCTTAGACTCAGTCTGCTCACGGGAAGAGCGAGAAAAAGAATGGCGAGCAGAGCTGTCTTAGGAGTAAAAGTCACTTAGTAAAAAACCGCGTGTAGCCCCGTGCTTGCTTACGCAAGAACTCGGTGTTCAGGTCTTAGTTTCTTTCTCCCTTCGCAAATTTGACAACCAGCTGAGCGCGTGACCGACCCAAGGCCCCGAGCGCATGCCGCAGGAACAGTGACCCAGCGTCCTCAGCGGCCAGAGGTCGCGTCCTCTGACCGCACTCCGTCCAAGCAAGCTTTTCCCGATTTCTCCCGCAGAGTAGTCGTGAGCTCTGTGGGCTTCGAAATTCTGGCTCAGTTAACAAAACCCACCGCAGGAGGGAGGCGAGAGCCGGCGTGCAGCCTGGCCACAGCAGCCGGCGCCGTTCCTCGGAAAGCAGGCGTGGTTTTCACCGCACTCCCGTCGCAGGGCTCATGCGTTGTCTCCGCCGTCAGAGCCGGTGACGTTGGCTGTTCTCCCTCACACGTCTCTCCCTTCCACCTCTTGGTCCTGCAAGTGGCTGGCTGCATGCTGGGTGCTCACAGCCAGTGCGGCCCGGCTTCAGAGGCCCGTCTTTCTCGTCATCCTCGGGGGCCGTGTTGCCTGCGGTCAGCAAGTAGCCGGGGCTCCTGGGAGCAGCGTTCTCTGAGAACTCGCCTGCTGACAGCACTTGTGTCCTTTATGTTTGAAAGTCAGTTTTGCTGCCTATAAAGTCCTTGGCTTATCCTTGATTTTGAGCATCTTAAATAATTACTTCATTTTCTCTTGGCATAAAGTTTCAAAAAGTTTGATGATATGTTCCTTTTTAGTTCACGACTCTTTTTGCTCGGTGTCCAAAGGTTTTCTTTTTTTAGTCCAATTATTTTGCCAAAATATATCTTCATATTAGGTGTTCTGGGTTTGTATTCTCATGTATACATGTGTACTATTTCAACTTGGAATTTTCCATCTTTAAAAAATTTTTCACGAGTATTTCCTTTAATTACAGTTCTTCATACTCTGTCTCCTCATTTGGCTTTCTTCGTCAGGGACGCCTGATAATTTGTATGTTATGAACTCTTCGCTACCTCCTTATCATGGTCACTTTTTCTTATATTGTTTTTATGTTGCTCTGATTTTTTTGGTTTTTAAGACTTTCTTTTTCTTCATTTTAAAAGATATCTATTGGCTTTATTTGCTCTTATATTTCTTCTGTTTTAGTCTTCATTTCTGATGTCATTTTTAAAAAAATTTATAATTTGTTTCCCAGTTCTGTCCCTTCCTTCTGAGTTCCTCCAATTCTGATGTATGTTGTTTTTCATGGCTGACATTACTTCAAAAGTGTTTTTAGCAGATTGGAGATAGGAGGCTTTAGTTATCTGGGCACTGTCTGCGGGGGTGTTATGAGTGCTGCTCCTTCTCTTACTGTAGGGTGGCTTGTGTGGGATTTGACCTTCATCTTCTCCTGTTACTCGTTTTAGGGGAAATTCATTTTCCTGAACTTGTAAAAGGACGCATGGTTGAGTTGCAGCCATGGCACAGAAGCGAAGCACACCAGGAGTTAGAAGCGGCAGCCTCACGGAGCTTCCTTTGCTGATGGCATACGTCGTCACCTGGCTCTGTTTTAAGTGATCTTGGTGTGTGCTTGGTTTTATGGAGACAGAACTCATCTGCCATGAAAGCACTCTGAAAGTGCTCATCTTTTAAAGTGTGTATTTCTGTGTTTTGAGTACATTCCCAAAGTTGTGCAGCCATCAC
This sequence comes from Carlito syrichta, assembly GCF_000164805.1. Lineage (NCBI taxonomy): Eukaryota > Metazoa > Chordata > Mammalia > Primates > Tarsiidae > Carlito > Carlito syrichta. The sequence goes on along the minus strand of NW_007248629.1, from coordinate 52,474 downwards.
CATGACCTGGTTCCAGAGTGTTTTAATTCTGGGTTTCTGGGATAGGTTGTGTGGGGTTGCCACCACTGCTGGCTTTTTGGAATTTGTTGCAGCAAATCTGAATTACAAATCCTCCACCACTGACCACTCTTCCCACTTTTCAGAAATAATCCTTGTTAGCAGGGTTTCCTCTGCCAAAACGCCTCATTGTAGAGCCGTGCTGGTTATGAACCCAGACGACTGACCGTTCTCTCTGTGCCCACAAGGAAGACTGCGCTTCTGTTCGGATGGCGATTTTGTGTTGGTTGGGGGAGTCTCTTGTTTCCAAGGGATGAGTCGCACGATCACTTAGTTGTACCCGGCTGTATTTGCTGCTTCAGTAGTTTTCTAGTTTGCTTGTGTTAGGGCTCAAAGAGCTGTGAGTTCACATGTGAGTTATATAGAAGATAGAATATTTAGTCATAGAATATTAAAAGTCCAGAAAACGTAGCTGCTCCTTTCTCTCCATCGCTTGCTTTGAACATCAAATATTTTCTCATTTCGTGCTGTAGATACAGAATTAAGTCTCTGAGCACAGTGATGACAGTAGCATTCTGTGCTTCTGTACTTGTTCTGGCTTTTTATTTATTTTTGTGTTCTGTGTGTCTGTTTAAAATAATTTTGTGGCTAAAGTGGAAGCAAGGCATGGTGATTGCTAAAGAATTTACTTCACAAAGATTGAGATGAAACAAGGTGAAGAAGCAGGGGGGAAGCCATGTGGGAAGCCTGTGGTCCCTGCGTGTAGAACTTCCAGTCCGGGGATTTGAGCCAGTATGAAGGGACATCTTCTGTGGGAAATTATGCTTGGGCAGGATTTGAAATGCGGGCAGGGAAGATTTAGTGCTTTCAGGTTTGTGAATACCTTCTTGCACGTCTGGCGTGTCAGGGAGTCTGGGCAAGAGTGGGAGGTCTAGCCGGGTGGTGCAGAGCTGGCCCGAGCCACCCAGACTTTCTGTGGAGTTTGGTGGCCACCGTAGTGTGCACCATCTTGGATGCTACGGGGTACGCTGGGCCCCTTTTTGTGGATGTCCACACGCAGTGGTGTGCGCTTATTTGTCGTTTCTCACAACTTGCACCTGCTTGCAGGCCAAGGGCGGAGGCTACGAAAGCGAAGACGCCTACCAAAACGCAGAACTCGTGTTTCTGGACATTCACAATATCCATGTCATGAGAGAGTCCCTGCGGAAGCTGAAGGAGATTGTGTACCCCAACATCGAGGAAACACACTGGCTGTCCAACTTGGAATCGACGCACTGGCTGGAACACATCAAGGTGGGCACATGGGCCGTTTCCCAGCCGCCGGCTCTGGTAGCTGGAGTCGGCAGGGCGGCTCCTTTCTGAACGTGGAAAGCCGGGCCGCGCCTCTGCCGGCCGTGTACGAGCGCCCTCTGCTGGCCACTCGGGCCGGCCGGGCCTCCGGCTCCGCCCTCTCGGGT
>NW_007248629.1:0-50814 GCF_000164805.1 Carlito syrichta | reverse complement strand
GCCCCGCTGCCTTTCTCCAGCGTCTTCCCGGCTTCCCTTTCTCGCTCCGCGAAGGGCCACCGCGCTTCGTGTTGCTGTCGAGCGCCCTCCCGGGTTTGCCGCCGTTCGTGGAGACGGGATCAACCACGTTTCCGTTGTGTCCCCTCGGGGCTGGGGTGGCTCGGCCTGTGTGAGCAGGGAGCCACGAAATGCGCGTCACTTGATGTGCAGATTTAAAGTGATTCCGGTTAGAGGCACGAGGTGCCGGGGTTGAGCCGAGGACACCGTCTGAGTCCCCAGTCCTTTGGGGAACACGAGCGAATGCTAACTCACCTGACCTGCTAGTTTAGCGTTTGCAGCACAGAACTACTATTCCAGCTACTCTGTTCAGGTATGGCCTGGACTTCGGTGACATGACTCACCAAAACAGACTTAGTTACCACATGTACATTAGGGTTATGAAGTAGTGGGAAATAGGGTCTTCTGTGGTGAGGAGGGGGAGTCTGGTACGATAAAGGTCAGGCAGCACCGAAGGGAAATCCCAGCTGAACTAATGGGTGATCGTTACGGACTGTTCATACTGTTTTCTTCCGGAAGATCAGAAGCTTAAATAGAGCCAAGTATCGACTCCTTGGGAAGCACGTTCATGTGGCCTTTTACTCAGCGTAGGGTGTGCAGATGTGAGGCAGGGCTTGATTTGGAACCCACATGAATTGCTGTGTCTGCATCTCAAAGTTCCAGTCTTGCACCCGCAGGCCTACCGTGCTCTCCAAGGGCTGCTGTCACAGAACAGTTCACGAGCGGCGTGAGATGGACGGCTTGGCTGGACTCCTTTCTGCTCGCGTCCCCACCCGAGCCACAGGGCCCACCCCTCCCTCTCCCGGTCTCCGCTCGAACACCACCTCCTCCGAGCAGCCTGTGTCCGCCACGCCTAGAGAGCCGCAGTCCCACCCCCACCCCTCACCCTCCGCAAAGGGTTTTCCTTTATTCGCGCCTGATGTGCTAGGAGCTTTCTTGTTTGTGTCTGGTGGGCCTTGCCCAAGAGAACGTCAGCTGCGCCAAGCAGGTGCTGACCCTGTTCACCGCTGCGTCTCCTGCATGTGGAGGAGGCCTGCCACACAGAGGGGACTCTGCATGTGGCTTGCCTGAGTGGAGGGATGGGAGTGGTCTTTGGATGACTCCTCCTGGTCCACCTTAGCACAGCCTTTGGGTTTGTGATTCTTAGTCTGTAGCTGCGTCTGAATTACAGGGGGAGCGTGCTTCAGATGGCGAAGCAAGGGCTTGGGGAAGGGAAGAACCGGGCCCGGGCTCTCTGATGCACAGCCAAGACGGGGAGTGCTTCCTGGTGCCGCCTTTCCAGACTGTGCCCCGTCACCACCCAGGGAGGGGGTCACGAGGCCCGCAGGCCTGAGGAGCCTCCTCTCCGCCTCCTGTCTGTGTGTGACCATGCTGTCCTTTAAGCAGGATGTTGCGACATGTCCATCGTAAAGAAGGGGCCACAGTGTCCCTTGTCAAAGACATTAAACTGCTGACTGTCTAACTCGAGATCCATCTCAGAACAGGCAAGTTGTTTTGCAAAGAGTTTCTGCACATGGAAAAGAACAAGAGGAGTTATTGTAGATGCCTGTTAAAATGACACCTGAGTCTGAGGAGACCTCTTGGTGTGATGTCACAGAAGAGTAGCTTAAGGTTCTTGCTTGCTGACTCGGTGCTGTGTGACATGAAAGTCTTCCAGCAATAAACGTGATGCCATGGAATCTGGACAAGCTGATCTATTGGTCTTGCTTTCAGATGCTCACCTAACTTGGTTGAGCCAGCATGTCTTAAACGGCAGAAAGACAAGGCTTCAGTTGGCATAGCCTTTATTTGTATTGAAACAGATGATGGAATATTTGATGATTCTTAGCTCTGTAGGACTTAATTCTTCTAAAAGAAACCTTATACTATTGACTAGTGCTCAAAGGTACTTTCATTTGCTTGTGTCACTGTGAAAATTAATAGGAGTTCACATTTGTGAGGTCTTTCTAGTTTCAAAAGCAACGTGTATATGTCTTCTCCATTTATAAAAATTATTTTTAGGAAGGCATAAGTGTTTTTTCTCCCCATGTATTGAGGCAGCTGCCCTATCAAAACTGTATTGGTGAGTTTCGAAGGAGGGTGTGTTTAATCAAAAAGAGTTTTTCAGCTTATTCTTGCAGGGGCCCTCAGGATCGCAGACAAGGTGGAGTCAGGGAAGACGTCTGTGGTCGTGCACTGCAGTGACGGCTGGGATCGCACGGCGCAGCTGACCTCCCTGGCCATGCTCATGCTGGATGGCTACTATCGAACCGTCCGAGGCTTTGAAGTCCTCGTGGAGAAGGAGTGGTTAAGCTTTGGGCATCGATTCCAGCTGGTGAGTAAAGGGCCTTGGCTCTTGATGGACCCCGTGCGTCCCACGCAAGGCATGTGAAGCGATGCCCTCTTGTTATGCCATATGCATCTGCAGTCGGGCGTTTGTCTGGGGGTCGACCGTGTGGCACCTTTCTCCTTCATGCTGTCTGGTCAGAGTTGGGAAATCTGGCCACTGACTGTTCTGCAGCTCCCGCAAAACAGAAGTTGTGGGGTGTGTCCGGGGAGAGCTGTGATTAATAGTCACGTTATGACTCTAACATGACTCTGGTCTGGAACCGGGGCCTAGCCGCTGGGTGTCTGACCCGGCCTTTTCCGTGGACTCCACCGGGGAGCACCAGATGCCCTGGGTCTGGTCCGTGGGGTGTCCGCCTCCAGTGACAGTCAAGGTGAGCGGCAGCGGTTGCGGAACGCGGGGCACGTCTGGCTCCCCTCGGGCTTGTGGACCAGACAAGAGTGGCTCATCCAAGCCAGCCACACAGAGGAGCCCCGCTCACACGGGTCAGGGTCTGAAAAGTCAGCCTGCGACTAAGAAGGCAGGTCGGACGCAGGCCACAGCTGCTCTGCCACGCGCCCTGCGCTTCCGGGGAAGTTGGCCTCACGTCGGGCAGATTGCCGAGCTGCGCTGGGTGCCGGATGCGTGAGGCCCCCGGCGCGGTCGGCTCCGCCGCTCCCGCCTTCCGGAAGCGGGGGCTGCGGGCTGCGGGCCTTCCCGGGGCGCTTCCCAGGCGAGGGTCCGGCTCTTCAGGGTGCCCTTCCCGAGGCCTCCGCCGCCTCGGAAGGCCCACCTGGGGCCACCCTTCGGGCCCCCTCCCGCTGTGGAGCTTTTCTGTCCTCTCAGTAAATCTTGCTTTCCAAGAAAAAAGGAAGGGCCCGGCCCGCCGGAGACCTCTCCTCACAGTGACAGGGACGTCCATTCCCTTGTCCCCCCTCCCTCCTCGACGTGGCTTCCCGCCCCAGCCAGACGCCCGCCGGGGCCGCCTGCCCACGCCCGCCACGACGGGTCCTGCGGGCCCAGCGTCCCTCTTGGCTCCCTTCCCCTCCACTCTTTCCTGCCGTCTCTGGACCGTGCTCAGGCCCTCCCAAGGGTGGTGCCCAGATGGAACCACGGTTTCCCAAGTAGAGGAGTGGGGTCATGACGTCCCTTTGAAGAGATGCTACACTTTTTCCGTTGCTCCTTGTTATCCCTTGGTCGAGCATTCACGTGGCTTTCTTCTGTGCTTCTGCTCCACGCCGAGTCTGGAGTCAGCTTGGGTTGGCAGCCTCGTGGGCTTGGGCTTCCCACGTGCGTCCACATCTGGCGGTTGTGGTTGTGGACTTTGGAGCGAGGCTGGGACTGCTTTCCCAGGAAGGAGAAGCAGGGTCGCAGATGTCTGCGAACAAGGGCCGGGCGTGGTGAGAGGAGAGCCGGGAGTGGAGTGGAAGGTCGTGCTGGGGCTGCACGGTCAGCATCCTGCTTCCAGGTGAGGAGCAGGGAGAAGAAGAAAGAACTGAAGACTGGGCGGGTGACTGCATCATGGAGGGTGGATGCCACGCGTTTGTGAAAGGCTTGCTAGGACTGCGCTAGCCTGAGGCAGACACATCAGAGCCAGGATGCAGCGGGGTGCCCTCCACCCCTGTCCAGTTGACCACCACAGAAGAGCTCTGAAGCCAGGGTACGCGTGACCGTTATCACAGGGAAATTCAGTCTCCAGGACAGTGTCTGGGCTCTGAGGTCTGTCTTCCGTGACCCACCTCTTAGGATCTGGATTTCATTGATCAAACAACGTGGTAATTCCTACTATAAGCATGTCATGTCAGAAAACAGCTGGCGGTTTGTACATCACAGTGTTACAGAGATTTCTGCTTGGTAGGAATAATGGGTGATTTCTGTTTCCTCTGAAATGCTTTCAAAGACTTTTTGTAAAAAAACTTGCTGAAGATTTGTAGACTATTAACCAGCTATTTTAATCGGAAAATTATTTCCACTAAACAAATGTAAAATCCCACAAGACTCATATTTCACTCTCTTTGCTTCAGAGAGTTGGCCACGGAGATAAGAACCATGCCGATGCAGACAGATCACCTGTTTTTCTTCAGTTTATTGACTGTGTCTGGCAGATGACAAGACAGGTAACTTATCTGGGATATCTGTTCTTATCTCCTTTGAGCTGTCTGGTCAGAGTTGGGAAGCCTGATCACTGATTATCCTGTAGTTCCTGTAAAGTGCAAATTCTTGGGATGCGTCCAGGGGAGAGCTATTATTAATGGTCACGTTACGAATCAGGCTAAAGGTTATTATTGAGGGTGGTACTGAATACTCAACAGCTGGGTTCCATGAGTGTTTCAGTGATAATGGCCCTGACAGTGACTTCTGAGAGGCTTCTCCTTGGTTTTGAATGGCTTCAGCAGGCTCACCCAGGCGCTATTATTTTTTGAGTTGGAGTCTCGCTCTGTCACCCAGGCTGGAGGGCAGTGGTACACTCCTGGCCACCTGGGCTCCAGCGATCCTTCCGCCTCAGCCTTCCAAGTAGCTGCAGCTGCAGGAGTACGCTACTACGCCCAGCTAATTTCTTTTATTTATGGTAGAGACGAGGCCTCGCCAAGTTGCCCGGGCTGGAGTAGGACTTAATTCTAACTCAGTAAAAGTCATTTCAGAACCTAGCAGCTGGATGCAGCTCGTTGGTGGGTGTTAGTTCCTCTTCAAGGGTCCCTACTGGCCCACAGCTGACGAGGGGTTTGCGCTGCTTTTACTGAGATGCATCAGGAGTGTGAAGCAGGGCAAGGGCCGGCTGCTTCGCTTGGGCTTGGGTTTTATTTAGGAGCATATTTCTGCTGGAACGAAATACAAAATTAAAAGAAAAAGAAGGGTGCTGGGTTAAAGGAAGCATCATCCCGGATATAATTCTTTTTTTTTTTTTTTTTTTTTTGAGTTGGAGTCTCACTCCGTTGCCCAGACTGGAATGCAGTGGCCACTCCTGGTCACCTCAGCCTTGACCTGCTGGGCTCCGGCGATCCTTCCACCTCGGCCTCCCAAGTAGCTGGAACTACAGGCGCATGCCACCACGCCTGGCTCATTTTTTTTGATTTATTGTAGAGATGAGGTCTCGCCAAGTTGCCCAGGCGGGTCTCGAACCCGCGGGCTCAGGCAATCCACTCACCTCAGCCTCCCCATGTGAGGGATTGCAGGCTGAGCCGCCGAGCCCGGCTCTGGATATGATTCTAACATGGCGAGGCTGATGTCTTGACCCACAGTGAAAAGTGGACCCAGTTTCCTTTCATTTGTGAATTCGCCCCTTGGCGTGCTGGGTGGCAGGGAGGGGTGCTGTAGAGGGCCCAGTCCGCCCTCGCCAGTCAGTTCCTGTGAGCCTGCCTTAGGCTGTGTGTCGCCTACGGAAACCCCCCATCCCTCTGTGGACATTTGACCCAAGCCAATAGGACACTCCTTTGACACTTAGCATATCAGTTTTAAATAACCCTTGACGACTGGCAGAAAGCAAATATGCCATCAAAGGAGTCGGAGTGCTCCCTGAAGGCACGGCATCATTGACGGTTCTGTGCTGTGCTTTCCAAGGGCAATGCCTTGAAGGAGGCGACATGTCTGAATGTTGGCCAGTTTCTTACAAAGAAGGGCACTTAGGGTAAGTTTACAGGCTCACCGCCCTGCATGCGCCTGTCTCATCTGATCTCGGAAGCTAAGCAGGTCAGGCTTGGGTGGGAGTAGAGTACGTGACGCATTTCTTCCCTAGTAGTTTTGTTGACTTTGTTATGTGTTATATACCTAAAAACAGTTTAAGGCTGATTTTGAGCCCGTTACTAAATTAAGAGAAAACCAATTTAAATGCTTTTTGACAGAGCCTAAAATACTTTATAGTGATCTTTACTTCAGACGTCTAGTTAATGCTTTTCTGTGTGCTTTCTTTCTGAACATAAAGCACGCCAGCCAGAATGTTTATGAGCCGTCAGTGGCTTCATGAGTCGCGGAGCACTAGTGCAGAGACGTGAAAGCAGCGGGCTGGCCAGGACGGACCAGTCCCGTCACGGCAGACTCCATGTGCTCTGCCTCCCAGCCCCTCCCTCCCGGGCCAGGAAGACGCCTGGCAGGGCCCCGCCGATTTCAGACAAGCCTCCTCCTCTCCTCAGGCCTCATAGGCAAAAGCTGCAGTTAGTGTCCTGCTGCTCCAGCTTCGCTGTGAGGAGACGCCTGCCGAGTACGCGGTCTCCTCACGACTGAGCTAACAGCTTTGCCACCAGGATGGAGTCTCAGCGCCCTTAGGTCCTCAGGCTTCCCGTTCGGTTGAGGCCGCGTTGGTTAATTACCAGGCTGTGAAGACGCACGCAAACACAGGAGATGGCCTCCTTTGTGAAGGAATGGGAGGGATTTGGCAAAGCTCCTGAGAATGGATTGTCTTTCTGTTCTCACCTGCTTTAGTTTCACAGCCATAACAATTATTCAAGGCCTGTTATTGCCCTTGACTGAGAAATCTGCCATCTTATCCTGCCTAGAGCTTCCTAAAATTTAGAAGACTTCAAGGTGAAGTTGTTTTCGTTCCTGTTCCATTTATATGCAGTCTATACAATTTTTCTCCACTGTAAAGGTAGGGTACTCTCTAAGGAATAAAAACTTGAACTAGTTGGGTGCGGTGACTCACGCCTGTAATCCCAACACTCTGGGAGGCAGAGGTGAGAGGACTGCCTGAGCCCATGGCTTCGAGACCTTGACTACAATAAATCAAAAATTTAGCCAGGCATGGTGGCACATACCTGTGGTTCCAGCTACTTGGAACGCTAAGGCGGAAGGATTGCCTGGTCCCAGAAGGACAAGGCTGCGGTGGCCGTGAGCATGCTGCTGCACTCCTGCCTGGGCGATGGGAGTGAGACTCCAGTAAAAACAACAAAACTTGGAAGATGCATTTTCCTATTCTGCAGTCCAGCTAGTCATAGAATTTCTTTCACACAGAGCCCTGTAATTGGTACGATCTTGTATAGAGGCTAACACATAATTTTGAAATGTTACATGGACAGGATGGATTAAACTAAATAAGCTTTTTAACTTTCCGGAGTCTGTAATTCTTACTTTGACTAGTCCCCTAAAATTGTGTTGTTTGTGTAAAACAAAGACATCCCATCAAGCCCTGGGCCTAGGCCAGTTTCCCTTATAGAAAGACACTGCCAGAGTAGTGGTCACAAGGGCCTCGGCCTGAGGAGATGCTCCGTGCAGAGAGCAGTTGGGCGACTGAGTTATCTGCCTAGGGTGTTTATTTTTGTGTATGGCTTATGTTTTCTGGAGACGCTGTTGATACTTTTTGTGTCATTCCTGAAAACAAAACTTTGTTACAGATTTAAAGGGAAATCTTACTATGTTGTTTGTGGTCATTTTTTTGGGCAGAGAAAGACCAGCGTTGCCAGAATAGCCAAGTCAAAATTCAGCTGCCGGTTTAAGGTTAACAGGCACAGAGGATGCGGAGACATCATGGTCGGGCCTTTCAAACTCTTGCTGCACAAGGGCAGGAGATTCTGAGGGAGACTCACTTAGAACTAAGTGATAAAGCGACTTTTTCCCAGAAGACCCTAGTAATGCCCTGATGGGTTGGAATCGTACTGCTTTGAGTGTTTAACTTAACTTTAAATACTAACTCGAAGGGTCTGCCCACAACAGAGATGACCATGCTTGGACGGTCGTAATTTTGTGTTTGTGGCGTTCACTTCGCAGTTCCCCACCGCATTCGAATTCAACGAATACTTTCTCATCACCATTTTGGACCACCTGTACAGCTGTCTGTTTGGAACTTTCCTCTGCAACAGTGAACAACAGAGAGGAAAAGAGGTAGGCTGTGAGCCGGACCCTTGCCTCCACCACCCGCTCCCAGAGCGCTCTGTGTGGCAGGCGGCGGCTGGAGTCGTTCTCCTGGGTCCCATCCTGCCTCCCTTTGTCTCCCGCGCTGAAGCACACAGGCGTCCCTCCCTGCCTCTGGACCTGATCTGCTGTGACTTGTCAGTCCCAGACGGAAGGTGCCAGCAGCTCTGCTGAGCTCACGGGTCGGGGCATGGCGTCTGCCGAGGCTGCGAGTGGGTGGATGCCGGGGACGCCGGCACCAGCCTTTCTGTGCAGGATGGGGCTCCTTGAGGCAGGTGCCGAAAAGGAGCAGGTGTACATGTGAGTGAAGGGGCAGCTCCAGTCCCAAAGTATGTTCTCACGAGACATTTTCAGGTCGGTTTGGGGTTGTTTTCATTGTAAAGTAATACTGTGAAAAATCCGAACCCCGAGAAGGTATTAGTCAAGTCTCTCATTACCCCACTCCCTAGAGATCCAGTGTTGAGTGGGTTGGTCTTAAGGGACGGCGTAAGGATGCCATTTCAAGTTTTACGTGCCTTCTTTGTAACAGACGCCTGTCCCGCGTCAGCACCTTGAGCTTATGGCTCTGGTCTCCTCCGTCTCGGCTGTTCTTCTGCGAAATGTGGTCCAAGTTCCTGCACTCTGCTTCTGTATGAAGCCTAGTGGAGAGTGCTGGCCTGAGGCCTGCTGCAGTCCAGGTCTTGAGTCTGTCAACCCCTGTGGCCACTTGGGGAAGCCAGTGTCTGCTTCTGTAAAGTAGGGAAAGCAGGATTCCCTATTGTGAAGATAAGTAAACCATGCGAGACACCCCGAGAACTGCCGTGTATTAAGTGCTTGCTAGACCGCTCCACGAAGTAGGCGTGCGAATTTCATGCTGACGTCCTGTCCTCCGTGCCTAGCCTGCACTCCACGCCGGTGTAATGTTAGCTAATTAAGAACAGCACACCTTCATCTCTCGAGCGCTTTCTCTGTAGGATTCGCCATGTCTTGACTTAAGGTTTTTTTACTGCCGTAATTTGCAACATTCGCCCCTTCAGAGGGTGGCGTTTCAGTGGCTCTTGAGTGTGTCACGTCGTGCAGCCACCTCGGCCATTTTGGCTCAGAATGCCCATCACCCCAGGGGCCCGTCAGCAGCGCTCCCAGGTCCTTTCCCGTCAGCCCTGGCTGCCGTTGATCTTCCTTTTGATGCTGGGCAGACAGCTCTCCAAATGTGACTTTTCCGTGCGGCTGCTTCTCTTTAGTGTGTTTCTAAGGTCCACGCAGAGCTCCCTGTCACGTTCCTTCTTACGGCCGAGTCTCATTCTGGTGTGTGGAGGCGTTTTGCCCGTTCATTGGTTGGTGGACGATGGGTGTCTCGCTTTTCGGCGTGGCCTGCCAGGCTGCTTGGTCACTTTTGGAGGACACGTAGACCGTTGGCACGCTGGGCTTGGCATTGGCATCGCCAGACTTCCCACAGCTTGTGTGGCGGAGACGCTGCAGCCGCTGCTTCTTCCCACAGAATCTCCCCAGGAGGACGCTGTCCCTGTGGTCGTACGTCAACAGCCAGCCCGAGGACTTCACCAACCCGCTCTATGGGAGCTACACCCACCACGTCCTGTACCCGGTGGCCAGCATGCGCCACCTGGAGCTCTGGGTGGGCTACTACATAAGGTGGAACCCACGGATGAAGCCACAGGTGCGTGCTCCCCAGCGGCCTCGCGGTGCGGCCCCACACGCTTGTCCCCTGCAGACAACCGTCGGGACCCTCGGCGTGCATGTGCTTCCCGTTCTGCCCGCTGACGGTTCTGTGCCGAGAAAGCAGGCACCGCGGCGGGTGACAGGATGCCTGGTTCTTCTCCGGCCTCTGCCTGTGACTCTGGACAGCACGCTTCTGTGTTTTGCCTCTTCCCCCCCCCCCCCCGGGGACCCTCTAGGGGCCTTCTTTGACTAAGCGGAGACCTCGCTAGCTTCGCAGAGTTGGGCTTATTCTGGGCTGCTGTCCGTGCTCTGGACTCTCAGCGTTGCTCGAGACCGACGGTCTGCACCTGAAGGACGGGGAGGGGAGCCTCTGGGTGTTGTCTGTTGCCGTCTGCTGTATTTTCTTGAAAGCCCGTTTCCAGAGCATCCCCATGGCAGGCCACCGGGGACGGGGAGGTGGTGTCGGGGCCCCTCTTGTCTAATTTCCACTGCTCCCGCAGCTGAGCAAGCAGGCGCTGCGCCGTGCGGGCAAGGATCGGGCCGCGGTGTGGGCGGCCTTGCCCGGTGGAATCATTTAACGCTCTGCCCGTAGGAGCCTCTTCACAGCAGATACAAGGAGCTCCTGGCTAAGCGCGCAGAGCTTCAGAAGAAAGTGGAAGAGCTGCAGAGAGAGATCTCCAGCCGGTCAACCTCGTCTTCGGAGCGAGCCGGCTCCCCCGCACAATGCGTCAGCCCCCTCCAGACCGTCGTGTGAGGCCCTGGTCAGGGCAGCGCCACGCCACGCCACGCCACGCCACACGGCTGATGGGAAGTGCCCCGCGCTTAGAATGCATCTGCGGGGAGACAGTTGCTCTATTTATTTTAAGTCTCTCTGGGATGAACTTAGAACTGTAGCAGCGCAGGGGGCTGGAGTGAAATGACACCATAGGTAATTATGTAATCACACGATGAGGACACTAATCTTCTAAATACCCAGAGAGCGCCGAAACACGGCAACCCTGGGTTCACAGTGGGAACAAGTTTTTGTTATTAAAGGGAAAGTGCAGGCACATACCGTTGACGTAAACACAAACTGCATTAGAAACGTGCCTCTTGATGCAAGAGAGCTCACTGCACAGAGAACGCAGGCATCAGCCGACACTGACATCCCTGACATCGTGGACCTTGGGCCTCAGTGTCGACACAGGTCAGAGTCCTTTGATGCCTCCTTCTCCGCCGTAGGTTTTCCTTTTTTGGTAGTAATTGAGTGACCCGATCACTTTTCAACTTCCACATTCTTTGCACCATAAAAGGCAACGTCTTCAAGATACTATGGGGTAGCAGTAAGTGAAAATGATTGCTGTCGTTATTTACGTACTTACTAAAGACGTATTAGATGGCTTCTTAAAAATGATGCCTTACAGATGTGCTTGGGGAAGATGAAGGGGAGAGAGTAGTGGCTATCCAGGAGTTCAAAGAATTCCACACGTTTCAGATGAGCTTCCGTTTGCCTAATTGCCAGAAGCACCTTGGGGAGATGTTTTAAAAATTCATTTACCCTACTTTATTTTACCTAACTTTTTGGTGTGTCTGAATACACAGAAACTAATTGGCAAGGTTTTAAGCAAGATTTAAAATCCTGCTAGGACTGACATTTTTTCTGAAGTCTGTATAAATAGCTTATGGTAAGAAGTACTATGCTCAGATTTTACATTAAATACTTTTTCCTTTGGAAATTCTGTAATTCCACTGAATAGTTAAGTCTACCAAAGAACATGTTGCATGTAAAAAATGTATTACAATCTCATTGCCAGGAAAAGACATCTTGCTTCTTTGCTCGCCTGCTACAAGGAAGAGTTCGGTGCTGGTATAAACATTTGACTCTGATGTCTACTTTACTCGCTAAAAGAGCCATATGTAATGTACTGTAACAAACGAGCTTCTTGTCCCTGGGTCGTTTAATTAAAAGAAATTTCAACGGACTTTTAACTTTTGTCTAAAATTATTTGCCTTAAAGTTTTTGTTTTGTTTTGCAGAAATGATTAGGAATTTTTTGAGTCCACAACTAAATGGAAAAGTTAAGTTTGTACCCACACTTTCCCTCTAATACCCAAATCAAACAATCATTCATTAAAAGTACAGTATTTCTTCAGTTATAAATTTATCATATGGGTAATGAACCGTAGCCCTAGCTCTTGGTCTTGCAGTGAGGAAATGGAATCAAAATGATTGGTGTGACACTCGTAAGACGACTTTAACAGGGCATTCTGGTGGCCAGCAAGTCACTATTACAGCCAAGTTTTCAACGCCAAATATTTCACACATGTACTCTTCTTCATTCCACCATGCTCCTCCTTATTTTAAGCCTTTATTATCTTGATCTGATGCCACATTAAAATGCAGAGTGGATGAAAAGGGGTCAAGAACTGAAAGCTGCTGATCGTCTCTTGCATCCACTTCAAATTCCAGTCAAAAGCCAGGGAGGCCTCTGTGCAATGCGATGGCTTCTATCCAGAACCTTCCAGCAGCCTCGTGCCACCCTCGGCGGGATTTCCCAACATGGAGCGCGTGCATGAGCATTTGCGGTAAACCGCGGCGGAGCATAGAAGGGGACGAGAGCAGCGCGGCCCTTTCTGCCGTGTTCATCCACACGAAGTGCTGGCTGTCGGAGCTGGCCGCGTGCTGTGTGGCTCTGGATCACGTGGCCGTGCAGGAGCAGTTCCTTACAGATCAGGGAGGCTGAGCAGGCTGAAGCACCGGAGGCCCGGGCCTCGTCCCTGGTGGCCCCTCCGTGTCTGCAGCCTCATGCACCAGGGCTGCTCGGCCGCTCACAGCTGCCCCGGCTTCATCCCACCATGTAGCCTGGGCAACAGCTGTTCTCCCCCGTGACCAGTTCCTGCTCCTTAGCCGGGGCCACCAGTTCTTCCTCCAGGAAGTGACCCCTCTCTGCCACGCCCCATCTTCCTCTGTGCACACACAGCACGTGTCCATGGCTGTCACCACACTGAACTGAGATGAGCAGCTCAGATGTCTACCCTCATGCTGCAAAAACACCTTTCTCACTCAACGTGGTATCCATCCGTGTTGGCATCTTATACACAGAAGCCAGGCAGAACTGCAGTCCAGCTTGGCTTCAGTACAAGTGGATGGAGGACAACATATTCCTCCCTGTGAGCTCTCAAGAACACGGAGGCAGTATTTTGTTTCTAGTTCTGAGAGTCTCAAACGCTGGCCTGGTTATCTCAGTTTGGATCCTAGCCGGAGGATGGGGTCGGATTTAGGATCACTCAGTCACTTTTCTCCTATTTAAAACAAGGAGCCACTACAATTCAAATGATGATTACACAATTTAATGACCTGAAATTCAAACTAGGAGAGAACAAAAGTTTAACAGCCAAATGGTGGTTGAGACACAAACGTTCACCATGTCATGAGAGCGGTCATTCTCGTTTTCTTTCCATCTGTGGACTCTGTTGTGAATTCAGTCACGTTACAAACAGACTCATCAGAAAACTGCACACACAAACACAAGTTTACATACAATTTCAGGAGGTTCACAAATATCCCACAATCCATTCAAGGATCCTAACTTAAACACTAAATGCAGAAAGGATTGGCGAGCCCAGTGCCCAGGGAGCCACGACAACTCATGCTGGCTGGCTGGGCATAATCCCAGGACTCCCTCTCAGTCGATTCTAGGGGAGGCAAGAGGCAGTCCTTTCATGTGTGGTTCAGGTGTTCGTTAGCACGCTTGGTATCGTATGCCGTGAGGAAATTCAGTCAGGATGGGCTTAGCTTCTAGGTAAGCCTGGGAATAGCAAATATGTACTAGTGACTATGTTTTTCTCATAACCGATACATTAATATCCTATTTAGAAATGTATCTTTTGCATTTACAGCAACAGGTTGTTAAGGACAGTTTCAGTGTTTTCTTTAAAAAGGTGCTTTATTGACTTCAGTGGCAAACTTATAAAATGTGAGCATGTCTTGATCTGCTCAGAACTGTGATTTACATTACTAACAACCACATGTACGGTTCATACTGCATGCCGTCCATCAGTAGAAACAGACCCTCAAGGGCTTTTCTAAGTTTCAAGTTAAAAACCATGATGCCTTGACTGGAGAGCATGATTACCAACTGCATGGCATGACTAAGCTCTACATCTCCTTTCTCTTTCTTACTTTATTTCAAAATTTCATTTATTTCATTGACATTTGTTTATATTTAAAAAAAATGCTTTTATAATTTTTACAGGTGATTTGACTTAAAATGATTGCTTGGGTCTTTGAGTAATTTAACAGAAGATTAAAAAGTAATACAAACGCACTTAACATTGATCAGAGTTTGAAATGCCAAAAAGCAAAACAAAACAAAACATCCTCTTAAATATACGTATATATTTAAATACAGAAAACCTCCACTAATAGTAGAAACAAAGTATATTAATGGTTGCTCTGGAAAGGGGAAGTGAGTGATTGATGCCAGGGGGAGATTTAAAAGCACCTTCCAAGCAACTGCTGCCTAGGGAGAGCCTCAAATTTTGAAATTTTAAACCTAATTTTATTATATATAAAGAACTATTTTTAAAAATCACATCCCACAAGTAAAAAAATTGGTAATTTGTTTACAAAGTGCAATATATCAGTACAGCAAACTCATCTCAAAGAAACAGGTTATGTGTGGCTTCTCAGGCTTTGAAATTCCCCTGGTTTCCATTTAAATGGTTTAACATTTAGCCATGCTGTATACACAGCCTGTGTTCGAAGCTTGGACCCTTAACACCTGCTATTAATTAAGTGCAACAGAAGTGAGTATGAGACCTGGAAAGTCAATTGTCAATTGCGGACTGATGAGGTACAGATTGCTGGAGTAAGATTTATGACCTGGAACGTGTCAGTAATCCCAGCACACACTACCGCTTTGTAATGAAGTCTGTATGGTTTGCATGTCCTTCAGTAACTGGAGATTTCTCCTGCTTTTTTCTCCGGGTTTCAGTTTGGCAAAGTCTCTCTTACTTGCGGTCCGTGGGACCCCAGAAGAACGGCTGCTGCTGTTTCCCTCCTCGGCGAGAGTCTTTCTGGTGGCTTTTGGTCCCTTCTGCTTCTCTATCTTCTGCTTCTCCAGCTACCCAGATCACCAAGGCAGGGAAAAAGGAGAGCTTAATGAAAACATTCTCTTCTGACCATTAGTCTTTCACGTATAACTCTCACACTAACTGAAACGCTGAGCCATTCTAGGGTTTTTTGAAGGCCTTCACGTATCGACTGCACTAGTCATTTAGCACTCAGTGCTTCACGTATGGAACAACATACAAACAAGTAAACGAGGGTAAAGCCCTCAGTTCTGGTTACAACTGTGGCGGTGCTGCCACACTGCAGAGTGGGGTGAGGCAGAAGCAAGGAAGGCTGGAAGGAGGACTCGTGGAGGAGGCAGCCATCATGGAAGGATTTCGCGTGTGGGGGAGGGGAGAGGCATTCCAGCAGCTGGCCAAGAAGCCAGTGCCAGGCGTCACACGGAAGAGACGTCGTGGTCATGTGCTGATACCATGAAAAGGATGCTTAATCTTGTTCTTGGCCCTCATTTTTAGAATAAATAGGGAGGCTTATTTTTATTCTAGCTAACTACTGGTGGCTCACTGAAATAAAGTCTGGTGTTCCACTGAAACAAAGTCTAATGAGTACAAGCAACAGATCAGACCATCACTCCTGTAAGAGTCACTGGCTTGTATTTCTTTTTGAACCTAAACTTCGGAAAAGCTTAAAAATATCCAGGCTTTGGAACTGACAAGATCCAAGGCTGCATCCCAGCTCTGCCATTTACCAGTGTTTAGTATGTTGTCCCTGGGCAAGTTATTTCATTTCCTGACGTGTTCTGGGGAGTATGCAAGGACCCTCGGCCCAGCTTCCTCATCTCCTACACGAGAACAGTGTGCCCACTTCACACGCCTTTAATGAACACCGAGACGACACACACCCGCGCCGGGCGTTGTGTCTGCCATCCAACAGCCGACCCTGCGCTGCTCCCAGTCTCCTCATCTGAGCCCAGGTGCTGCATCCCCGTAACTCCTCCTTCCTCGTGACACCCAGCAGCACGGGACCCGAGACTTGGGCTTCTGAGACATACTTCACATCTGCCGCGCTCCCCCAGTTCCATCGCCACCCTGGCCCTGTGCTGACTACCTCGATGTCCCAGCTCCTCCCTCTGCACCTTGGTTCCACCGCCCTACCCCCGCTGTCACAGTCATCTCTTAAACGCACAGAATCGCGTTTCTTTCTGGATGAAACCTCGAGTGTGGCTCCACCACTGTACTTAGCAGATATACTAAACGGTCGGCTTATTTAGTAGAATGAGTAGCATAAATGCAAACAAAGATTTCCACGCAGTTATATCTGACTTAACCCTTTGGAAACAGAGACGTTCTGGATGCTTTTGAAAAGACCTGGACATTCAGAACCACTTAAGCCTGGACGTTCAGGCTTATTCAGGAAGCCACGGTCAGTGCTTGGAAACGAATCTCAGATGACGCACTCCGTGTCGCCACAAACGCGCGTGAAGAAGAGCGCCAGTTCTCCCTTTTCAGTCATCAGCAGCGAGTGGAGGGAAGCCCGGGTTACCTGCGTTTGGTAGTTTCGGACCTTCGTTATCTGGCCGGCCTTTGCCTCCACCCTCGCCACCAGCGCCTCCAGCTCGCGTTCCAGGTTGTCCTTCAGCTCCACGGTCGGCGACTCCTGGATGAGCTTTGCAAGCTGCTGCTGATCACTACGCACAGAGCAAGAGCGGGGCCTGGGTGAGCTGCCCGCCTCACTCTCAACAGGGTCACTCCTCTGGGTGTTAAGAAATGACTCAATTCTCTGAACAGAGCAACATATTTTTCACACTACCAGTGACAGCTTAAAAGTCGAAGAAAGGCACTGGAGATAAACGCGCGAGCTCTTAATTTCAAAGCGTCATTTATGTTCCTGTTTCCCCCAGAAGAGTATACATGTGTAGAGAGAAAACCTCAGAGAAGGATTTTCTTCAAATACACCCTAACTTACCAGTTCACTTTCACGTAGTCATGGTCAAGAGCAGACTGCAGATACAAGAGTGGTCCCATAAGAGTATGCCCCCTATTTTCCCTGTACCTCTTCCAAGTTTAGTCACACTGCTCACAGTATTAAGGAGAGAACGTGCTGTCCAGGTTTGCCGCCTCGGAGCAACAGGCCATACCACAGACGGCTCAGTTTGCTAAGTGCACGCTGTGTCAGCACACCAGCAAACGCATCGAATGATGCGCTTCTCAGAATATATCCCCACTGTCAAGCTCTCAGACAAGGAAATCAAACTCAAATATAAACTTTGGTCTTCAGAGCAGTTAACGGTATCAGAAAAGGGAGAGATTTTACCCTCAACTGTGTATTTTTAGAAGTCCCAGTGACTTGGTTGGTACAAGGTTTATGCTCAACAGTATCTGCTGAGCAAATGAAAGTAGAATTCATAAAGTCACAATTAAGTTTTGAAATCACATCTAATCAAAAGACAAAAACCACAAAGAGTGAAACTCACAAGCTCATTTGTCCAAATTCGTCCTGCAGCGTCTGCAAGACTTCGGACAGCTCCTCACTGATGCTGGTGGAGGAGGGAGCCGTTCCTGGGGGCTTCTTGCCTTTACCGCCTCGTGAAGAGGAGGAGGCCTGCTTCACCAAGGGGATGCTGCTGATGACGCGGTCGTTGCACAGAGCTTTACTGTGTTGCTTCATCAGATGCAAGACATGCTGGACATTGGCCACCACGGCATGGCTAGGACTCGTGGACTAGAAAGAGAAGAACAAGGGAAAGAAAGCAGAAGCTGGAGCCCATTCTCCACACCTGTTTTGACGGCCCCCCACCTTGCCCAAAGCCTGTGGCACCAACGTCCTAGTCTGCAGTAAGTCACTGATCAAGTCCACGCAGCCAGCTTGGAACTTTCCAACCCACCTCTTACTCTCCACACTTCATGTGGTCTATGGGCCCACTACTTTGGCTACAGGAAGGACACCCCAGCTGGCCTTTCTGCCCCCAGTCCTGACTCCGCACCGCTATCAGTTGCCCTCCTGAAATATGACTCTCATCTGCTGTGCTACTGGAAGCCTTTGTGAGGAATCCACGGACTCCAAGGCCCAGACTCTCCAGCGTGGAAAGTGGGGCCTGCGGCAGCGCTGGGTGCAGCTCACTCTCAGCCTCACGTCCTGCCTCTCCCCATGCCGCTCCATTTCTGAATCATATTGCAGATGGCATTTTTGTATGTAACAACTTGTATGCCATTCCTTAAAACCCAGGTCAAATATATCATTTCTCAAGGCTTCCCTAGAAGAGTCAAGTATCTAATGATCACCAACAATACTTTCTATGTATCTCTGTGTGTTTACAAGTATATACTGTAATTCTGGCTGCATATCTTCCACCTCTTAGACAGTGTACATCCAGGCGGTAGAGACTATTAGTTCATTTCTCTATCCTGCAAGAGTGGGAAACACTAAGTACATGTCTGTCATATAAACAACATAAAGAGGAACAACCGGGTAGCCTTCTCAAAAATTGCTAGTTTTTGTTTTGAATGCTAAACAGCAATCTCAATGTGGCATTCTAGCTTACAAAAGATGGCTGAGCTTACTTGACTCCACAGACATCAACAGAAAGCTTATTTAAAATGCAGAAAATTCCCAGATAGCACTCCAAACTCAACTGGTGTGGGGATGGGTCTGAGAATTTGTCTACGTCCTCCACTTGATTCTGATCAGCCAGATTTAGACACCACCGTGCTAAGGTCAACAGATATTCTTCTTATCTTAATGTCTACTGTTAGCAAATTGGATGCAGCAATATATCAAAGGTATTATCCACGACACCTGAGGGGGGTTGGCTGCAGGAATGCAAGGCTGGTCCGTCATTTGAAAACCAATCACCGCTATCCAATTTTCCTCATGAATTATATTAGCTATACTAACTGCCTGCTAGTACACTTTCAACATGCAATAAGTAATTTTTAAAAATTCTCTTCTTCCTGTTTTTATTCTCTCTACCTATCTATTTTGAGTTGGAGTCTCACTCTGTCACCCAGGCTGGAGTGCAGTGGCACACTCATGGCCACCCCAGCTTCGACCTGTTGGGCTCTGGCGATCCTTCCGCCTCAAGTAGCTGGAACTATAGACCACACCCAGCGAATTATTTATTGATTTATTGTAGAGACAAGGTCTTGCCAAGTTGCCCGGGCTGATCTCGAACCCACAGACTCAGGCAATCCTCTTGTCTCGGCCTCCCAAAGTGCTGGGATTACAGGCTGAGCCACCGAGCCCGGCCTATTATATTTATTAATGTACGACTGACCCTTGAGCAATGGAGGGGTTAGGGATACCGATCCCCTGTGCAGTCAAAACTTTGCATGTGACTTTTGACTCTCCAGATACTTGATTACCAACAGCCTACTATAAGACAGAAGCCTTACCAATACCAGTTGATCAACACATATTTTGTAATGTTGTCTGTAATATCATTGTAGTCTACCAAAATAAGCTAGAGAAAAGACAGTGTTATTAAGAAAATGAGAGGCCAGGCACATGGCTCGTGTCTATAATCCCAACACTTGGGGAGGCCGAAGTGGGAGGACTGCTTGAGTCCAGGAGTTCAAGACCAGCCTGGGCAACTTAATGAGAGACCCTGTCTCTTAAATAAACAAACAAAACAAGCAAGCAAGCAAGCCAGCCAGGAGTACTCCGGGAAGCTGAGGCAGAACTGCCTGAGTCCAGGAGGCTGAGGCTGCGTTGAGATGTGATCATTTCCCTTCATTCCAGCCTGGGTGACAGAGTAAAGCCCAGACTCAAAAAAACAAAACAAAAGGAGAAAAAAACCAAAGCTACCATTCAGTGGCAGCGGATCACCATGAATACCTTCCTCCTCGCCGTCGTCGTGCGGAGGAAGAGGAGGAGGAGGAGGAGGAAGAGGAGGTAGCGGCGGCATGGGTAGTCCTTCTGCCTTGGGCAGCAGAGGCAGAAGAGGACAAGATGGAGGGCAAGGCAGGAGAGGCAGCCACCCCACGCAACTTTTCAGAGTGCGATGTAACTTCTGTGCACTGTCATCTCTGACTTGCCCATTTCTCCAGCGACGTCTTTCTTCTACAGTGCGCTTCAGTTTCCGGAAGTCAAAGCAGTCTTCAGTAACCAACACCCTTCCACGAGGTCGGGCGTCGTTTCCTGACGCCGCCTTCCTGTGCCTTTCCCACGGCCTGCGCTGGTTCAGAAGCGCAGTCTCCCTCAGGTCATTTTCTGTCATTCTGGTGTTTGCTTCTCTTCTTTACTAATAAACATCATTTGCGGCTTTTTCCCCCTCCCAGAATGGGGTGCTGTGTATTAGAAATCTGTTCAGGCAGATAACTTTTCTCCTTGAGGATTTCCTTAGTGTCATCTGGGAAATTTGCCTGTTGCCTCTTGGTCAGCATAAACTGCTTCTGCTGTTATCTTGACGACACCCCCCCCCAAGTCCAGGTCTCACTTTGTCACCCAGGCTGGAGTGCAGTGGCACACTCAAGGCTCACTGCAGCCTTGACATTCTGAGCTCAGACGATCCTCTCACCTCAGCCTCCCAAGCACCTGGGACCACGGGTGCATGCCACCATGCCCAGATAATTTTAAAA
This sequence comes from Carlito syrichta, assembly GCF_000164805.1. Lineage (NCBI taxonomy): Eukaryota > Metazoa > Chordata > Mammalia > Primates > Tarsiidae > Carlito > Carlito syrichta. The sequence continues at coordinate 30,327 of NW_007248629.1, read as the reverse complement.
ATTTTTAGTAGACATGAAGTCTCACTATGTTACCTAGGCTGGTCTCAAACTTTTGGGCTCAAGCGATCCTCCCAAAGTGCTGGAATAATAGGTGTAAGCCACTATGCCAGGCCTATCTTGACATTTTTTAAGCCAGACCTCTAAAATGATCAAACCATCCTTTGCTGAAAGTAAATTCTCCAGCTTTACATGCTTCATCTTCTTTGTGCTGTAAGTTGTCATATAATGCCTTCATTTTTTCCCAAATCATTAATTAGAATCTGTAGGTATGCCTTTCTTACAGCAATTCTGCACTCATATAAAAGCTGTATTTTGGATATGAGATGAAGATACCCTACCGTTAGGTAGCCGCAGTGATGGCATCATGAATTTCTGTTTCTTCCTTTTAAAGAGACGGAGTCTTACCTCTGCCACCCAGGCTGGAGTGTAGTAGTGCAATCATAGCTCCCTGCAGCCTTCACCTCCTGGGCTCAAGTAATCCTCCCACCTCAGTCTCCTGAGGAGCTGAGACGACAGGCACACTCCGCCATGCCTGGCTCCTTTTTCTCCCCAGTGAATTCACTTATTTTGGAAGGTGGGCAACCATGGCTGCAGACCTCTCTCTACAGCACACAGCAAGCAATTCCACATTTCTTGTTGCAACATGACCTTGCTTCTTGGGGGAAAGTTCCAGCGTCTCTAGTGGCACTCTGTAGGGTCTCACAGTGCCTCAAGGTTTACACTACTGCACTACACAGATGGGGACCATGCAAGAGTTGCCAGAGATCCCTTCACTGTGACACTCAGTTCCTGGAGCCTACTGCATTAGCAACAGGAGGTGGCCACAAAAGCATCACAGCAGCAGTGTGTACTACAGTGGACTTTCGCGGTCATGATTTAACACTTGAGATCTTTTTACATTTCTCTCAATTACAAACGGCGCCGTGTGCAGCTCTGATAAATTGTAGCTTTTTAAATAGCAAACGTTAAACAGGCTGGTATCCACGTATTCATCGTTCCGGACAAACCCTTTTCTCCATTCCCGGCATTCCTAGGCTACGTTGCTCACCTGCAAGTTTTTTCAACTTGTCACGAGTCTCCCCTCACTTTTCTAATGTACTTATTTAAAAAAAAGAATCCATGTAAGTGGATCTGCACGTTTCAAGTCCATTTTGTTGAAGGGCCAACTGTACTTTTTTCAAAAGCTTCTCATCACTAATATTGTTTCCACAAGATTTCACTGAGGGCTTATAATAAATATAAGCAACAACAAAAAAACCCTCAAAGGAATTTACTTACCAAGCTGCTAAAATTTACAATACAGTTGGGTACTCAAGGAATCTAGACATGAAACAATCTGTAACACAAACAGCTCATAAAAAGTAACACAAACTAAGACAGTGTTAGGCATTTATCAGAAACCACTCAGTACTGGCTGATGATCGACAATATCATCACCTCAACATTTAAATGCCAATGAAACGTACGGTGCAAGGCTATGTGCGACTGCTTTCTGGAAATATCCCTAGAAATAATTTGGATGTGAGGAAATATAGGATGTGCTATCTATTTATTTAAATATCTACCACATATACTTTATTTTTTTTGAGTTGGAGTCTCACTCTGTCGCCCAGACTGGAGTGCAGTGGCCGCTCCTAGTCACCGCAGCCTCGACCTGCTGGGCTCCGGCGATCCTTCTGAGTAGCCAGAATTACAGGCATGTGCTACCACGCCCGGCTGATTTTTTGATTTATTGTAGAGAGGAGGTCCCGCTGCCCAGGCGGGTCTCGAACCCGCGGGCTCAGGCGATCCACTCACCTCAGCCTCCCAAAGGCGCGGGATTACAGGCTGAGCCACCGAGCCCGGCTTACTTTTTTCTTTTTTTAGGTAGAGACAAGGTCTCACTATGTTTCCCAGGCTGGTCTTGAACTCCTGGCCTGAAGTGATCCTCCTCTTTTAGCCTCCCAAAGTGTTGGGATTACAGGCATGAGTCACTGCACCCAGTTAACAGCTACCAAATCTAGATATAAATCAACAGAACACACAGTAAGAGTCCAATGTGGCAAGCATACCTTTCTTATTGCCGTGACCTCCATCTGCAGTGACACCTTCTTCTACCCATGGCCTACTGCTTTGATCACTGCTCTTCCACGCACACACACTTCATCTGCTCTAAGGCATCCTCACTACCTCCTCCCCAAAGCCCAGAAAACCTTTTCCCATCTCATTCTAACATCACCAGGACCCAAACCGGTAAAGATGGCAGAAAAATGGTTCTACCATTTACAGACATTCAGACAGATGTGTGGATTTAATTCAGAGCTCTAAGTTGCACAAAAATATCCAGAGTTTGGCCAACTTACCTTCCCAGCCACAAATGGCATATCCCCCAAGCATAATCTGTAATGTGGTTGTCCACCAAAACAGTTCCGAGGACTTTTCTGAACAAAAAGAAAAAACAATTTTTATTTCAGGTGATAATAAAAACCGACTGTGTGCATGACTAACTTGAAACACGTCAGCTCACTTCTGGACTACTACTGCCTGCCTCACCTGTGATCTGTAACGCACATCCCAGCCTAGGCTAGGCTGGGAGGAGAAAGCACTCGGCAAGGCAGCAGTTACATTCTGAGCAGAGAAACAGTGTGCACACACATTTAACTCGTTAAGAGCAAAAGGCAACTCACTTCATACCGAATCAGGCTAATTTTGCACAGTGTTCTGTGGTTCCAGAATGCGTAAATACATTTTATCACCACCAGAATAAAAATTTAGGAGTAAGATGTTACTTATTCTCATCTTCCAAATGAAGAAAGAAACCGAGACGGAAGGAGATTTAGTCTCCCCAAGATGGACACGGAACACCACACAGTTTATGGTGTCTCATATAAATTTCCCCAAGTAATCACCATTTTGTCAGATTGATTCTGTTTTCATACCTTTTCTGGTGGTTTTGACTTCTTTTTTTTAGTTCTTCTTGTACTAGGAACATATGGAGTTGTCTTATCTTCAGAGATAAGTCTATTTGTTTCTAAACCAATCTGCAACTAGAAAAAATGAGAGGCTGAAGTGAATGACATAGAAAGAAAAGCTATGATTCAAATTTTAGATGTGCCATGTAAGAAGCCTGTTCACACCAACCAACAGTATCTGACTGAAAACATCACGTGTCTATCTCGAACCAATCTATCAACATTTGTCAAATATTTAAAATTAATACCAGTCTCTCATTTTATCTTGAACCGCTATTATAATTTATCCTTTTTTTCATACAGGAGCATATTAGCTCCACTAATTGCAGCTGCTCCATAAATTCTATCTCATGAGTTAAGCACAAAGTATGTAACTCCAAACTGATGGTGTAATATTTGCACTTGCTGGCACTCAACCCACCTCAGCTGCCTTGGCTTGCATGCGCTTCCTCTCTTGTTCTTCTTTGCGGAGTTTTGCTTCCAACTCTTGCATCTTTTTCTAATGATAAAAATATCAAAGAGATAACAGCAAAAAGTCTTAAGGCTCTATTTGGAAAAGGTTAAAACAGTATAGGAACACATGGTAAATTTTAGCACAGTCAATATAAGCTTGTGAGTTCACTCCAGTAATGGGAGCTCCAAGTTTGACACTCTCCTTTGAGTTCAATTATGAGTCATTTGTGAGGCAGCTGGACAGAATTATGGTACAATCTATGGCTGAATAACACAGCTCTGTATGAAGGTCAACAGGCATATGGAAGCTGAATCTGGAACTTTCTTCCCGGTGACATTAAATACCTCCCAAATGAAATAAAACTAAAATCAGCTCAGAGAACAGCTCAAATCAAGCGGTACAAGCCTTGAGGATACTAAAAAGCATTTAATTTTCAACATTTTCACAAATGACTCTCTCATGCCCAAAAGTGTAAAATGTGAACATTCTCTCCAAATTTAATTTTTCCTTTTAAAAACTCCTATATACTTTACCCTAAGATCACCTTTATATAAGTTATAAATATGCAGTGATATCAATTTGTGAAAACCCTGGTATGTGTCATTGAGTATCAACTGCATGCACTGACTTCTGCAAGGGCCTGCATTGTAGTAAGTTTGTTGTACTCCTGTTCGAGAAGATCCAGCTTTTCAAGTTGGCTCTGAACGTGTGTTTGATCATGCTGCCGTTCTCTTTCTAGGGAAACCTGAAAAGCAATATTAAATACAGCATGACAATCGGACAATCAAATAAACAGACAAACACTGAGCATATGTTAGAATATACTGTCTGATATTTGACTGGTCCTTCACAGACCTACTTAGATATGCAGAGAAATTCTAGGAAAACAACACTAAGATGAAACCACATGAGCATCAACAAGCGATTAAGTGGAATATTGTTCTTACTGCATATGTTATTTTACATAACATATGGCTTATACAGTGAGACTATTTTTATGCCCTGGGATAGCAGGGATTTACTGGACACACAGGTTGTGTACACACACACACACACACACACACACACACCTTCATTTAGCCTGGTCCTCTGAAGTAGTCAATCTTTTAATTAAGGTATTAATTTTGGTTTTGGTATTTAGCCTTTACATTTACTTTAAATTCTATGCAAAATATCGCTTTTAACTTTTTGAGGTTTAGAGTCAAAGATTTGCAAAGACTGTTTCCTTATATAGATTTTAAAAAAGGATAGTCACAGGGGAAATGATTAAACTAAGTAGAATATACTAAATTGGAGTCTATTGGTAAAAAGCTAAAACACTAGGTATTTGAACTTATAAACATAAATATAAGGCTATAGCAACAGGTATCCTACTAACAAAAATCTGAGTATGACAAAGCAATAGTTTTAACAAGAATTTGTGTGAATTAAGCCCCCCATCCACCCTACGGATATTCACAGCTTAACCATATTTTATTTCCAGTACTGGAGCCACTCTTAAGACACCTTTTGCGTGTGTCTAATAGTTATCTTCTAGATGAGCATTAGTGAAGGCATCTTAAAGTTGGTTTACTGTACTGACTCTTCTTTTCCTACCCTATCCATCACAGAAATATTAAACAAAACATAGCAATAACAATAACAGCTCAATATTGAGAGTAAGAAAGGAAAAATCTCTAGTTATAACAAAAAGGAAAGAACTCAAAAACAAATGAAGGGATACTGAGGTCAAACAGTGTAGGCTACACGCAGGTACCACTCCATTTTGCATGGGACTCAAGCATCAGTGGACTCTGGCATCCATGGGGTCCTAGAACCAGTTCCACTAGTTCCCATATGGGCATGAAGGGACAACTACATAGCGCCTTTGTTTTTTTTTACACCACAGGGTATCTAGCATGTTAAGCATATAAAATTCAAATTTTACACAATAGAGTTAAGCTGTCCATAAATTGTAGTATTTACAGTAAATTCAAATTCTAGATTTATAACAGGAAAAGGAAGATGCTTTAACAAAATATATTCGAGACTGATGTTGTAGATGTTCTCTCACACATGTGCAGGCTACCTAAAACAAAGAACTCTTGGTGTAACAAAGCAGAAAAATACCTTGCTAATGTAACAACTGCAAAGAGTTTTACAAAGTATTAAAAACCTTCAAATGTGTGTCTCACTTGAGTCTTTAAGAGGCACTGAGGTATAAGAGTATTTCTACTTTTAAAAATGTAGACTCAAAGAAGTTAACATGACTTTAATTCTTTGCACTTGGATGTCCTCTCTGAGGGGACACTGTAAATCTAGCAAAGCACTCAGATGTCTCCTCTCAGGGACATAAAGAGATTGCTGGTGATTATATAGGACAAACTTATACTAGCACACATTTTTCAAAAAATGTATCTTTCTTTGAAGTGTTCTGTTCAAACTGCATGATAAAGCAAACAAAGAGATGGAATATATACTGAGACACACATTAAAAAATATCAGCTGCCATTATGTGGACAGAGAATGTCCTTCCACTTCGTCTACGAACAACAGACTGGACAATAAATGACATATTATTAGTGTGGGAGGAAGAAAACGAGACTGCACTGTCTGTTCAAATAGAGAAACACCAGGTGGAAGACAGCAAACAAATTCCTATTGCACATGTATAGCAATGAACCTGCAACGTGTGCCAGTGAGTGTTTCATGTTACCACGTTAGAAAAATAGAAGATAAAAATTTTTGATTTTTTTTGTCATAAATAAGTTCCTCGATGCCCCAAATTCTGTTACAAGCCAAATGCCATTACAATAAAATAATTGGCTCCAACATTATAGTATTTAGTAGGAAATAATTCATTTTTCACTTTCGTAAAAAAGTGCAATCAAGTTGCTGGGAGGCAATCTGCGAGATGTCTCCAGGTGCAAAGGTTAAAATATCCCACAACTGTATTTTTCTCATTTAAGGAAAACTATACTGAAACAACAATAACAATAAAGAAAGTCAATCACATCTTCAGATGTCATCAATGATCTCAAGAAATTTCAGTCCTGGGCTAGAACAGCACCATTAGTCCTCACGGAAAACGAAAGGTCTGTTTGTATTCCTATCTGTTTTCCCCTATACCTGTTCTTGAGTATCAGTCTGTGAGGTGCCTTACCTGTTTCTCTAAGACAGATGTCCTCTCCATTTCTGCATGCTTTATCATATTTCGCATGTATTCCAATTGTTTTTCTAAAAGATTACATTTATTTTCAGCAGCTAATAACTGAGATGTCAATTCTAAGAATACAAAACAAAAGCACCAATTAGCTCATTTATAACAGTTTTAATAAGCTGTCAACAGAAACTGAGTCTACTGTGCATATAACATAAACGCTTCCCATAACCCTAGAAGCCTTTTCAGACTGCCAACATCATTCTCTTCGTATACGCCCGGCAAATCTGCCTTGCATTTGGTCAGTAAATACGATGCGTGAAAACAGTACTTGCTCCTCAAAACTGTACTAAGAGCGAGTGCAATTTTGTAGTGACTGGAGATAACGTCCACTAGAAAATACTAACATAAAATTTCTTTTAAAATAGTTTCATGACTTGGCCTTAGCCACTGCGCAGACCAGATTTTCCTCGCTCAAAAGCCTCTCTCTGCTCCCTCCAAGACCACGTCTGACAAACCCGAAATGGCCGAGATCGAGAAATTTGCTAAGTCGAAATTGAAGAAGACAGAAACACAAGAGAAAAACCCACTGCCTTCCAAAGAAAACGATCGAACAGGAGAAGCAAGCAGGTGAATCGTAATGAGGCCAGCGCTGCCAGTATGCACTGAACATCCCACAATCACTGCCTTATTGTACTTCTTTTAGCTGTTTAACTTGGCAAGATGCAAAGAGGCTGGATCAAGTTTAAATGACTGTGCTGCCCTTTTCCCATCAGAGAACGACTGACGACGAAGGCCGCGCCTGCCTCTCCTGTTTGCCTGTCTGGCTGGCAGGGGAGGAAAAGGGCTTGCCTGTTGGTGAAGAAGTGGGGTGGGACGGCAGTGGAACCTAGAGTCAATCCAACCAGCCCAAGGTGTCCTGCAGGCTGTCAAATGCAGTTTAATCAGTGCCATTTTTTGTTCAAATGACTTTAATTATTGGAATGCACAATTTTTAAAATACGCAAATAAAGTTTTAAAGCCTGAAAAAAAAAAAGAATATTTTCACAATATTTATTCTGACAAAATTTAATTTCCTTCATAATTAAGCAAACCTTGATTGTGCTTTGACTCCTCATTCTTTGAATTCTCCCTTTCTTGTATCTGTTCATCCAGTACTTTCTTATATTCAATTGTTTCTCTAGACAAGGTTTTCACACTTTCTTCTGCCTGAATTCTTTCAAGTTCCAAGCGTCGAATTTTATCTTGAAGATTCTTTAGAGCAGAAAAAATAGCTGCCAAATACAAATGTGAATACTGTAAGATAACAACATATATGGAGAACATATGCTGAGAAAGAATAAAGTAATCTAAATAAAAAATAACACTGACGGGGGTCTAGTGGAGGACCACTCTTTGGGAACAATAAAATGTTAATAATCCCATATTTGTTTTTGTAAAAATCTACTTAAAGACATGTTTAGAGTCTTTGAAATGCTCAAGTAAAAAAATCCAAAAAGCTAATGATACAAAATTCATGCAATTGTCCTAAAGTATGTTACGAACTGTCTTAAATCTTTTTTATTTTATTAACAAGATCACATGTAGAATCCAATTGTAAAGTTAAAAACAGTTAAGCACAACAAAGATTATTTTTAAATTTGCATTTTACCCACTCTCTAAATTACCCTTCCAAAGTTTCTGCTTATAAAATAAATACATATGCACTGTAGAAAATGTAGAAGACATAATAAAATACAATGAAGAGAAGAATAACCAATAATCCTACTACCCAGAGATAATGATTGTCATGTCTGGTTCTTTCAATCTTTTTCTACATATGTAAAATAAATTGGAGATAAAAATATACCCAAGTTTTGTTTTTCACCTTAGCGTTATTAAACAATGAGTATTCCCTCATGTAATCAGATAGTATTAAGAGATTATTTACTATGACTAGTAATTTAAAACCAAAAATTAAGTTACTGAGTCACAGAGCATGCGTATTTTAAAGATTCTGACACAGAGTGCTTGCAAAAGAGGTTGTATCAGTTTTATAGCTTTATACTTTCATCAGACGTATATGCCCTTGCCAACACAAACTATGACTAATTACAAAATCGCTGCCTCTGGTAACAAAAACATGCTATTTCTCATTATTTTGCATTTCTATTAAACTTTAAATATTCTTACATATATTATCAGCCAATTTTCTCCCTTGCGTTTGGTCAGTAAATACAATGCATGAAAACAGCACTTGCTCCTCAAAATGCACCAAAGTATAATGCAATTTTGCAGCACCCGGAGACACTGACCACTAGAAAATGCTAATGTCAAAATTTTTTGTAGAATAATTTCACAATACTTATTTTCTTTGCCCATTTTTCTATGGGAAAAAGTTTACCTTCCTTCTTTTCGTTATCTGCCCTTAATTCTAGTTTGGGTGCTAGTTTGGACGTATAGAAATTTTGGTTTTTCACATGCATAGATACCTGACATTCTTTCCCATCAAGATCAAATACTTTATATTTTCTTTTATTATAAGTTTAATATGTTTTTACATTTATTTCTTTAAATAAAAAGCATTTTTGTATTGAAGAAACAACTTTAAATGACAAATTTATTATATGCTAAATTCACACATCTCCCAATGCATATTAGATGCTATAATTATTACTTACACACATCCCCAAGACAGTTTCAGACCTTACTGCTAATCTGGTTTCACTAATATTATACACATATTTCAATGATCAAAACTTTGAAAACATCAATCCTGAGTCTCCCGTACTAACCTTTAAAACATTTCAAAACTATTCTTGTCAACTGATTACTCAGAATAGCTTTACCTAAATGTGATTTTAACTACACAATAAGTAGGGAGAACTGCCATCTTTTAAGAATCAAGTACTTCTTACTCAACACAAGGCAAAGCTGCCCATTTATTAACACAATTCATTCATTTCTCAATTTCTCAGTGCCTACTAGGGATGTGACCGTCCCCAAACAGGGCTGATACATTTTACAATGTAGTCAGCTTATTATTTCTGCTTGTATGTAATGAGACTATAATCTAATTGGAAAGAATGAAGACATGAAACACACACAGAACCTGAAAAAAGCTATGAGAATAGGAAAGTCTAGATATAAGATTAGTGTTAAAAGGAACAATTCTTTTATATACCTGCAATAATCAGATTGTGTAATCGAAAAGAGAAAATTTTTGTCTCTTTCAATATCCATTGAGATTTTTTAACCTCTTTTGAACTACTGAGGCATATTCACTAAAATAATATTTTGTAATAGCAAACGTTTCATTCCTTCATTAAATTATACCCAACAGTATATAATTTGCTAGTTTTTTATTTTTCTATCTATATTATTAAAACTGGCTGGAAAACTCCATTTTTGTTCTATGTAAGCAACTGTAGTTACCAAAGACCCACGGTAGGCAATGCGCTTTCCTGTTCTGTGTTCTTGAATGGCTTATATATGAGAATTATTTACTTTTCAAACATTTCTCAAAATTAATTCCCTAAAACTATTCGAGGCTAGAGCCTTACTGAGGCTTTGATGACATACACACAATCTTTATGTATTCAAATATTAATAGAGACTCAATATAAGTTACTATTAAAATCTACAATATTTTTATTTCTAATTGTATAAACAGATTTATGTTCTGTTCTTGCATCTCAGCATCTCCTTTCAATGTTCAACACTTTCATAACAAAGCAAAATAAAGCCTGAATATTAGCTCCTTCTCCCACTTTCCTCACTCCTCTTTTGTTAATCAATTTGAGTTAATGCTTAATTATTTTCATTTTTTGCTCAATAATGGAAGTATTTAAGATATTAATTTCCTTCAAAGTACCACAATCCCTGTTTAAAGGTGTGGTGCTTTACTGTTTTTTCAAGAAATACTTGAATGTAAGAATTTAGAAAAAACGTGATCAAAAACAAAAAACAGCCACACCTATACTCCTACAATCTAGGTATAATTACAAAAATTATCTTGAAATCTTTTGGGTTTTTAAAAATGCTTTTGTAAGTTAGTGGGATTGCCCTTAGCCACGATTTTCTATCATCCTTATTTCTGTGAGTCTGCTTTATTGACAACTCATCATATTAAGAGTTTTCACTGACTTTGTAGACAGTAGGCTTCGTGTACGCACTTCAACAAGCACGAGACAGGTTTGGGTCGATCTTCCAGAGGTGGCCGTTCCACCTACGGCCTCTTCCCCATAACCCAGGGCCAAGTTCTGCTTCCAACTACTCTCATTATGCCCAGCTTTCCAAAGGTGCATCCAGGCGCTGCCTCGCCAGGGCCTACAGCTTTTTTCTCGGGTACCCACCTACATTTAAAATCCCTGAAGGGCACGGAGGCCCACGCCTGTAATTCCAGCACTTCAGGAGGCTGAGGTGTAAGGACTGCCTGAGCCCAAGTGCTCAAGACTCACCTCAGCAACTTGGTAAGACCTCCTCTCTACAATAAATAAAAAAATCAGCCGGGTGTGGTGGCGTATACCTGTGGTTCCAGCTACTTGGAAGGCTGAGGTGGAAGGATAGCTTGAGTCCAGCAGGTTGAGGCTGCAGTGGCAGTGAGCGTTCCACTGCACTCCAGCCTGGGCAACAGTGAGATTCCAACTCAAAATAAAATAAAATAAAATCCCATCTTCTCCCCTACTGTACCCAACACCCAAGACTTTGGTCTAATGCCAAGACTTCTGAGGTTTTTGGGTTTAATTCCCTTCTTACCGCCCTAGCTTGAAACTCATTTTATTTCTGGCACCTGGGGATATCTCCTTCTAGAATTAAGCTAAATATTATTTACTGTTATTTACTATTACATAAAACTGCTGGTATTTGTCTATACTATTCCGTTTGATAGTAACTTTGTTGCCGGGCTCATTGGCTCAGCCTGTAATCCCGCGCCTTTAGGAGGCTGAGGTGGGTGGACTGCCTGAGCCCGCCGGTTTGAGACCCGCCCGGGAAACTCGGCGAGACCTCATCTCTACAATAAATAAAAAATTAGCCGGGCGTGGTAGCGCGCACCTGTAGTTCCAGCTACTCGGAAGGTTGAGGCGAAAGGATCGCCGGAGCCCAGCAGGTGGAGGCTGCGGTGGCCGGGAGCGGCCACTGCACTCCAGTCTGGGCGACAGAGTGAGACTCCAACTCAAAAAAAAAATAGTAACATTGTCATCCATCCTTATTATTTTATGGTCCCACTATCTTTGCCAATCTCTTACTTTTAATGTTTCATTTTGTTTCAGGTTTTAAGTATTTATTGACTTTTCTTTTGAATTAACATAATCATGTTACAGCTAATACATTATTTCATCATATTTCATGCTGCTTCTTTGAATGCTCTTGTTCTATTTTACTATTTGAGTACAGCATACACCTTCGCAACTGTTTGCCTGATGGAAGGACCTCTTTTTCTGGGTGTTTCCTATCCCTTGACTGCCTTCCACATGTCTGGCCAGCTGCTCCACAGGCGGCACTCAGCTAGGGGGTCCACAATGGCTGTCTTCTTGGGATACTTGTCCAAAAGGCTGAAGCCAGAAGCGGCTTAACTTCAACCTCAAAACCATAGTAGTCATGATTCCTGCTGTGTGGAAAAGGTTGGTCTGTAGCTAGAAAAATATGAAGCTAGCTGGAAGCAGGGACAAAAAGAGAGGGAGAGAAAGTGCCGGCCACATCGAAGCCCCTGACGTCCCTAACGTCCAGTCGTATACTTGCCCTGCCTGTTCTCGGTTGTTCTGTAAATCAAGATTTCTCTTTGCCAAAGCTACTTCAGCCAAAAGCTTCTATCACTGAGATTTTACCAGCTGTACTTTTGTTTTCTAAGTCCTTTAAAGAAAGACATCCAGTAAGAGAAAAATACAATGTGACTTTATTCTACTAGTGGCTACCAATACATTTCAAAGCACATAAACGTATACACATCCCTGAACACACTATGTCACAAGTGAAATTTATATAAAAGACAATTAATATAAGAAACATGGCAAACTTTTCACTTCATCTCCTTCTTGTCTACTTTTCTAATTAGGGATTTTTAGATTCAAATGATTGATTTACACTTCGTATCTTCAATAGTTAGCTATACTTGGCATCAGTTTTCAATTTTAAATTCAACTCTAACATGTCTCCTTTTTTGAGTTAAAAAACATTCCAGGTGATTAAATGATGAATCATAAGCATTTTTTTCCTTAGAAGAGTAGCTTTCTTTTCCCTTCTACTCTGCCCTCCCATTTATAAGAACATAGACTATACTGCACCACTTATGTCCAAGTTACCACATTACTTGGAAAAACTCTTGAATAAGAAATACTCTTATGTAGAAGTGAACAATAAATTAAGAGATTTTTAACTTCGTATATTGAGAGGAGAGACAGTGGGAGTATTTCTTGAAAAAGAAGCAAAATCTAAGTATCTGAAAGGAAAAAAAGTTATATACCAAAAAACTTAAAACTGTATCTATTTATTTTCTTTTCCAAAATATACTGTTCAAAGAGGATACCAGATTTAAAAGTTTTATCCTCTATATTATCCAAAATATTTATGTTCAAAATTAAATATACTTTAGTTAGTTACATATGAGAGTATAAGACACAAAGGGAGATACACAGTTTTCCTTAAACTTTAACCATTCCTGAAATGTGAACTCCCTGGGGGTAGGAGACAATCCCTCATTTATATTTTTTTGAAATAAAGGGCAGTATTTATTTTTCTTATGAAAATATGTCAGTTGGTAGCTGGAGTCTCTCTTCTCTCTGGTCTTCCCTGGAAAAGGATACCATACCCAGGCTGTCCACGTTCACGTTTGTGTGCCGTTGGCTCCTGAGGAGGTTAGGAGGTGATGTCCATATGAAGACACTGTCAAACCTCGGTGTCTGCGGAGAACTGCCCCCTTACACCCAAACTCAAGGGTACTTAAGTCCCTTACACAAAACGGTCTAGTATTTGCATCTAACTTAGCACATCCTCCTATATGCTTTATAAGTTATCTCTAGATTACTTGTAGTACCTCATACAATGTAAATGTTATGTAAGTAGTTGTTCCACTGTATTGTTTAGGGAACAATGACAAAAAGTCTATACATCTTCGTACAGACGCAACCATCACAGGCCTAACTACATGCCTGATCTGAGTTGGCCGAACCCAAAGATGCAGAACCCACGGGCATGGAGAGCCAACTGTGCATGCTTTTCCTCTTTGTCCCTAGGGCTGGGGGCTGTCATTCACAATTAAAACTCCCATGGTATCACTGCATGTTGCACCAGCTGGCACTCAAGAGGTCTGAATAAGGAAAAGTCTCCATGACTATTAATTTAAAATATCAATTAGATGATAATTAGTAGCAATACCCTTCTCCCTAACTTTTTTACCTAGTAGAACTTAACCTCATCTTAGTAATTCATCTTTTGCCTAACAGAGTGGTTCCCAAAACTTTTACTACACTTCCGAACTACCCTGGGAGCTTTTCAAAATCCCAACACCCCAGGATATACCCCACACAAAAAGAAAAAAATACAAAAGGTATCTAAACCAGGGATCTAAGAAGATCCCCAAGTGTCTCTAATGTGCAAAGTATGGAAACTGCTTTAAGTGACTTCCAGAAACATTAAACTAATGTTAGACTTTGTACTCATTTCCCAAGCCCAGTACGTCACTGATTTAGAAAACCGCAACTCACGGTGTACACTGAGCCTGGTAAAGCTCAGTGCTATTTCTTGTTAATAACGGAGTTGGACCTATTTGTTGTTTGGAACAATTCTACCACCAGTTAAGAGTATGCATCCTTGATTTCCCCAGTGTTGCTGTCTTGGTTGTTCTCTATGTGACCATTTCTACATTTTAGCTGTTGAATGAGGGTATTTTCCAAATCTCTCTTCTCTACCTTCTCCCTGGAGAAACGCCTCCACACTCGCAGGCTTCCTCCACTACTGTTCCCTAACGACCTGAGTTCAAGAGAGCGGCACTCTCTTAGTCTTCAGACTTCTATTCTCATTTGCTTATTATTATTCATCTCCATCTAACTCACAGGTTTTTCAAATTCGATATGGCCAAAATTACACCTGATTCCTTGAAATCCTCTATGTTTCCTGTGACCTGTCTTAACCACATATTCATCATCCACATTAAAATCTTGGACTCAAAGATTTCTTCCCCTTCCTCAATGCCCACATCAAAATATGCATAAATCTTTCCTTCATCCATCTCCTGTTTTCTGACCCAACTGCCATTGCTTCTGCTTAGACTGACTGCCGACAGAACCTCAGTTCAACAAACATTTATAGACTGCACAACGTGAAGGCACTCTGCAAGGTGAAGGAGATAACACAAGGAAGACTAAGACAGTCTCTGCCCTGAAGGAGCTACCATCTAGAGTCTAGAACAGATGCTATCTACATTCTTCTCAAACCCCGTGAAAATACTTACGTGAACAAAACACCACTCCAGATGTTGTCATTTGCTTTATTACAGCAGTTCTCAAAGTATGGAGCATAGGCACATGGGGGGCAGGACTCAAGAACGCTTCCCCAGGGTCTGTGGAATCAACACTGTTTTCATGATGCTAGTGGGACTTTCTGTACTCTTTTCACTGGGTCAACATTTGCCCACGATGATGCAAGAGCAAAGTGGAGTAAAACGGCTCATTCCAGCTCACATCAAAGCAGTGGCACTGTACTATAATTTTAGGCACTGTACCGTCACATACTTCATACGCTCCCAGTAAGAAAAAACAAAGCAGCAGACCTTGAACAATTATTATAATACTATAAGAAAGGGACTGGCAGTAGTGGGAAAGTGTCAGGGGAGGGGGGTGGGATTGGCAGCTGAGGGAAACTGCTAGGGAGGGAGGGGCATACCTCATCAACAAGGGTACCTGCATAATCAATGTCTGTGTACCTAACCCCGAACTGTACCCCACATCTTTATAATAAAGAATAAAAAATTAAATAAAATGCTAAAAAAAGAAAAAGAGAAAACAAAGTCACAACATCCTTGATAAAGCAGATAGAGTTGAGGAGCTTTTCCCTTGCTGTGCTGAGATTTCGCCGTGAACAACTGTACTACCTGTTCCTCCTTCCTCTGAGAACCCCCTCTCCTCTAGCTTCCCCACACAGCCCTCTCCTCTCTCCTCAAATGTCTTCCAAACTCTCTCAGGCCTTTGTTCGTATCTCATAGCCTCTACTCCTTTCTGGGGTGAGAAGGGAATGGTGATTTCTGTGTCTTTACTTCTCATTTTGAAAGTACGATTGGCTGGGCGCGGTAGCTCAAGCCTGTAATCCCAGCACTTTGGGAGGTCGAGGTGAGAAGATTGCCCGAACCCAAGAGTTCAAGACCAGCCTGGGCAATCTGGTGAGACCTCATCTCTACAGTAAATCAAAAAATTAGCCAGGTGTGGGGGCACATGCCTGTAGTTTGGACTACTTGGAAGGCTGAGACAGAAGGATCGCCTGAGTCCAACAGGTTGATGCTGGGGTGGCTGTGAGCGTGCCACTGTATTCCAGCCTGGGCCACAGAGTGACTCCAACTGAAAGCACTGTTGATTTTTTTTTTTAAATGCCGCAAAAGTATGGTTAATCATGAAGATTATCTTGAGGCTTTGCTTAAACAGTTCATACCATCATGCTCTGAAGGCATAAAAGCATATTTACTGTCTTGCACGTTATTTTTTCTCTTATTTTTCCTCTTCCTCTCCTTCCTCCCTACCCTTCTCTCTTTCGTTGCTTAACCATCAGTTCTGTACTCAAGCAGAAATTCGTTTTATTAGTAACACACTAGGTTAAACACTTATTGACTGTAAATACATCTGCCTATTTAATTTTTTGTATTCGTTCATTCATTAGTAATTTGTCTTACACTGAACTTTGAAAAAGGTTTATTTCCATGGACGTAAAGTTGAGAACTCAATATAATATTGTAGTGAAAGACTATCTAATTCTTAGATTGTGTGTTCCTGTTAGAACTGTTACATGGTTACTCCAGTGTTGGGAGCCAGCCATGGAGGCCCACTGAGCGTTAGGGATCAGGGAGGGCCGTGGACCCCGAGACTGCTAGGACGTGTTCAGGAGCCGTAGACCCCATTTTCCTCCCCCTTTTGCCAGGCAGCACAAACAACCTAAAGGAACTCTGCTGGCCTAAGCTGAAGGCTCTGTGACTGTGACAGGCATGGCTCACTTTAGAAACCCATTGTTCCTGTTTCCCATAAACTGTGGTTTTGGCATAGGTATTAGATATAATTCAAATTCAGGTCACATTTGGGAGCCTTTTATATGGTATAAGCTTCTTTATAAGATTTAAAAGAATATTTGTAGAATTAGTATATACTTAGGGAGAGCTGTTTTCAGCTTTTCAATGGTATAGATGATTATCAAGAGCGGTCCAGTGTACTTTGGACTGGGCTGCATTCTTTTAGGCCAGCTTTAGCTACAGTTAGTGTAAGGTCTTTTTTCTACCTATTATGGAAATTGAATTTATTTTATTCATAGAAGGTATTGTAGAATAGGTCATGCTACGCCAAGGAATCATGTTAGTTCAAGCATAATCAATCATAATATTTTTAGGTTTAATAAGAATATAGTTAACTTTAGAAATTTCATTGTCTCCATTTTCTACTATCAAGGTTTTGGCCTTCGTACATTTACAGTTTATATTTAGGTTTTAGAAGCTTTGCTGCTGCTAATCAGCTTTATATATTAGAATTAGGAATTGGAAACTTTCATAGAAATTAGGATAGATATATAGGACTTTAGAATAGCCATTTTGTTAAGAGATTGTAGTCTATTGTTGCAAAAGGTGGCCCACCGTGGACCTTGGACTGGGCCACATCCTGTAGAACCCGGTGTGATCTTTGGACTGGGCCACATTCTTTAGGAATTGGCTTAAGCTATAACTAAGAGCTTCCGTAGCATTGTGTGAGTAGTATTAGCATAGAATAGAAAGGTAATAAAGTTTAAGTTAGTCATCATGGGTTTTATGTGAGCTCTGGAAGTTATTATCAGAGCATCATTAGGCTAGTAAGGATTGCTGCACTGCTTTTGAAGAACATTAACTAGCAAAGGGAACAATAAAACAATCTTGGGGTTTGTCCCTCCTCACACCTAAGCATCTGGTGGGTGGGGGATGCCCCTCCTGCACCTGGCTTTGTGTTCATGTGAAAGACTTGTGAGACGGCCTGTGTAGAATTTGGGGATAAATACCTGCTGTAACTTTCAATAAACGGCTTCTGCTCATTTCACTGAACAGTTGTCCACTTTCTTTCTTTCTCTTTCTTCCTCTTTATATCTATCCTTCCATCTTTCTTTCTTTTAATATCTGTCCCTACAGATTCGCCGATGCCACCACATCTTCCAAGGGACTCCCCAAAACTTGCAGGGGCTGGCCCCCCGCACTCCAGTGTGTGTGTGTGAGTGTGAGTGTGAGTGTGTGTGTGTGTGTGTGTGTGTGTGTGAGCACACACGCTGACAAGAAGATAAAGGCCCATCTTATTTTCATGAGGGATCTCTAATCACCAAGGCCACGATGTGGACAAGAGCGGGGAGCCTTATTTCTTGTCTCCACCTCCTGGCACAGTCTTGATGATCTCCTCCTTCTTGACCTGGAGGTGCTCTTCATGTGTCTGCTTGCTTCCTTGGTCTTAGACCTGCGAGGTTCAGCCTAGTCAGTCAGAAGCTTCTTGAAGGGTTTTTCTGCCTTCAGCTCATGGATGTGATCCATGGGAATTTGCTTATGTTTGAACACATTCTTCCCCTTCAGGTGCAGGCTGTGGCATGTATGGCAGTCAATCTTAAGACCCATGGTGTCCTTCTGGGCAGTCGGTGCAGCATCCTCATCCAGGTCACCTTCTCGGAATTGGAGCCTTGGTTGTCCCCTTTTGCTGACCTTTGCCATGTGCCTGCCCCTCTGGTGAGCCAAGGTGCTTTTCTGGCATCAAGCCCAGGAATGAACAGTCATGGGCTTGTGGTGATCAGTTCATCTTTGATCAGCTTCCACATCATCTGTCAGGAACTGGCACAGGCGATTTCACTGGTCTCACTGGGGTCCAACCAGACCTTTTTGTCATACCGTAGGACACTTAGAGGCAAGCCTCTTCTGAAGCCTGCGCATACTCATGGCTGCAGCCGCAGCAGGGAAAGGAAAGGTATTTTGTGTTTTTAAAATAAGAAATTATTACTTAAACTTACTGATCTTTGCCCACTGTGGGTTTCAGTTATTTACTTTTTAACATTTTAAATCCACACTGTTTAAATGTCATGCAACTATTTTGAAATTGCTAAAACCTTTAACTGCTATATGCTGATGCACAGCATCTCATCAATTGTTTTAACCATTAACTAACATTTTATCATCATCATCAAGTCACAGTATCTTACAAGAGGCTTCTTGTTAGTACTGAGTGTTGAAATTCTTAAAAGACACCATGCTACTTGGCGAAATTTATTTCAGCAAATATATATTTTTTTGAGTTTGGGAGTTTCATGCTGTCGTCCAGCTGGAGTACAGAGGCCTACTCACAGGTCACTGCAGCCTCGACTCCCTGGGCTCAGGCAATCCTTCCACCTCAGCCTGAGTAGGTGGGACTATGGGCACGTACCATCACACCCGGCTAATTTTTTGATATATTCTGTAGAGACAAGGTATCATCATGTTGTCCAGGCTGGTCTTGAACTACTAGGCTCCAGTGATCCTCTCCCACCTTGGCCTCCCGGTGTGCTGGGATTACAGGCATGAACCACCATGCCTGACCTGCAAACACTTGTGAGTCCTAATTATGGCTAGGATTTATATTGGCACTTAGATATTATTATCTGGTATTTTACATATAAATAGTCCACAGTGTATAAAAATTTCATTCTGATATTAATTTTTAAGATACTTACAATACATATCCTAGTTGAAACAAAAAAGTCTCTAATTTATAAATGCCTGCTTAACCTATGATATGGTTAAAATACAACCTTTCTTTTACCTACAAAATCATTAATACACACAATTGATGCAATATTGATGATTAAGCAAGACTTTTTTAAAAAAGAAATGAAAAAATATTTCAAATAAAGCAAATACAATTCGTTTAAACTTCACAAAGTATGAAGTAGGCGTATTTCAAAAGTTATAGACGAAGAACCATCTCAAAGATGATTAACAAATTCAATACTAAAACCATCTTCTGGGATGGGATAGTAATTCCAGCACTTTGGGAGGTCAGGGTGAGAGGATAGTTTGAGCCCAGGAGTTCAACATCAGCCTGGCAAAATAGCGAGACCTTGCCTTTACAAAAAAATTTTAAAAATTAGCCATGCATGGTCGTGCACACCTGTAGTACCAGCTACGAAGCAGGCTGAAGTGGAAGGATCACCTGAGCCCAGGAGGTTGAGGCTGTGGTGAGCTGTGAGCATGCCACTGCACTCCTGCCTGGGCGACAGAGTGGGACTCCAACACAAGCACCCCAAACAAACAAACAAATTAGCAAACTGATTCAGATGATCTGAGTGGGCCCAATCTAACTAATCAGATGCCCAGGAAATTTTCTCCAGTTGGTGTCAGAGAAACTTAACAGCAGAAGTCAGAGAGATCTGAAGCACGGAGAGACCTGACCTCCTGCTGCTTAAGAGACCACCAGGAAAGCATGAGAAGGAACGAGGACAGTGTCTAGGAACAAAGACTGTCTCCGACCAAGAGTCTGCAAGGCAACACGTCCTCAGTGCTGCA
Organism: Carlito syrichta; assembly: GCF_000164805.1. NCBI lineage: Eukaryota > Metazoa > Chordata > Mammalia > Primates > Tarsiidae > Carlito > Carlito syrichta. The sequence goes on along the minus strand of NW_007248629.1, from coordinate 10,075 downwards.
ACTGCCAGGAAATGAATCTGGCCAAGAATCTAAATGAGCTTGGAGGCAGATCTTTCCCACAGCCTCCGGTCAAGACTATAGCTCCCAGCAGCCAATACCCTGATTTCAGCCTTGTAAGGCTCTCAGCAGAAGACCCAGACGAGCACACTCAGACTTCTGACCTACAAAACACTGTGAGATAATAAATTTGTACTATTTAAAGCTGCTAAATGCACAACAATTTATTAATGTAAGAAGAAAATGAATACAGATGGCAGGGTCCAGGAATACATATATTTTAAAGTAGCCAGAGCAAAGGATGGTAAAGAAAAACAAGAGAAGCTAGGATGAAACTGGGAAGGCAGACAGGGCGAAGGCCACGAAAAATTTTAAAATTTCTTACAGGAGTCATGGAGAGGCGCAGAAAATTTTTCCTTAAAGGGGGAGAGAGGATGCATGATGGCAAACGACAGAAATGTTGCTGACTGGGAACGAGAAGGAAATGATGAGCAGAGAGGTTAGTCAGACGGTACGAACATCTAGGGGGCAGATGACGAGAGCCCAAGCCAAAGCAATGAGAACAAAAAGACAATCTGAGTAGGCTTTCGGGGTATTTCAGAAGCAAAAGACAAGTCTTGGTTCCTAACAGACGACTCAAAGTATTTTAGTTTTGGTGATTTAGTGGATGATGACATTCAATAATCAACGTAAAGAATTCAAGAAAAGCACAATATTTTGAGGAAGCTAAAAACAGGAAGTGAAAGAGGAAATCCACTTTCCTATAATTTCAGAATTAGGAAGGACACAAAAGTGAATTCTGTTTCATTAGGTTCTATTACCTCTGCTGTTGCTTTCCGGATAGGCAAATGTGGGCTTGTTTGGGGAGCGTCGCAGATCACAGTTAAGGAAAGGCTTTTCAGATGGATATACGACGTATGGCAATGAAGAATGGTGAACCAAACTTCCATGAGACCTGGATGAGTCAGCTAAAATGTTCTGAAAAAGAAAAAAACACAAATTACCTTTCAAAAATTTAAACCACGAGCACAGCATTTTAAATCACAAATACGTATTCATGATTGAGCACTGGGGTATACATTCAGACAACAGAAAGAGTCTACTGGCTATACACAATAGAATTCAACCATTATTTACATTAAAGAAATATATATATATTTAACAGCAAGCACATTATTTTTAATTTTAATTTTTTAATTTTAAAGATGTGGGGTACAATTCAGGGTTAGGTATACAAATGATCATTACGCATTCAGAACAGCAAATATTGTCTTTTTACAGGATCAGAAACTCCTACAAATGACTGAATTACTCATCCACAATCAACAAAATACTGCCTGAATATTTAGTGTTCAAAACTCCAGAAAGAAAATAAGCACTGCCCTTGCCTCAAAGAATTTACATTTAGGTAAGAAAAAAACAAGTAATTAGAAAAAGATACTGCACACATATGTTTATCGCAGCATTGTTCACAATGGCAAGAACCCGGAAGCAACCACGCAGTTCATCAAAACAGGACTGGATTAAAAAAATGTGGTACATAAACACGATGGAATACTATGCAGCCATAAAAAAGAACAAAATCATGAACTTTGCAGCAACCTGGATGGAACTTGAGTCTATAATACTGAGTGACCTCTCAGAGAAACAAAGATCTGAGTATCACATGTCCTCACTCATAAGTGGACCTTGAACATCTATCGTAATACTATAAGAAAAGGACTGACAGTGGTGGGAAACTATGGGGGGTTGGGCAGGGAGGGGAAGGGAGGTGGGATTAACGGTAGTCAATATCTGTTTAGGGACGGGGGATACCCCTTATCAACAAGGGTGCCCGAATGATGCATATTTGTATACCTAACCCTTAACTGTACCCCACAATTTTAAAATAAAAAATATGTTAAAAAAAGAAAGAAAAAAAGAAAACATAAGGCTTATCAAACCCTCAAATGTAAAACTTTATTTCCACACTACGCTTTTCTGTCATGAGATTCTGTTAAAATTGGGATTCCATATGATAACTTTCAACCCATGGGATGCTGACTGTGGAGCTTTGTTTGTTGTAGGAGACTTTCTATGAAAGATGGACCACAAACTGGGGAAGTTAATGGAGACGCTGAGGGCTAAGGTGGAAAATGTGACTGCCAGCTGTCCATAATTCCCAGACATCCATTTTTCTTTTTCAAATGGCCACGGCAAACTAGGTTGTTCAATTCTTACTTTGGAGAACTAGATTTATAAAGTACAGAAAAGCACAAAACAACAACGAATACTTATAATAACAATCTCCTTAAATAAACAAAGGCTATCAAAAATACCTACACTGTAGGTATTTAAACCTTATTTAAAATGGAAGAGTCTACTTCCATGTTAAAAACCATGCAATTTTTCAATTGATTTAAGATTATTTATTTGTTTATTTAGAGTCAGGGTCTCACTGTCACCCAGGCTAGAATGTAGTGGCATGTTCACGGCTCACCACAGCCTCAACCTCCTGGGCTCAGGTGATCCTTCTGCCTCAGTCTTCCGGTAGCTGGGACTACAGGTATGCACCACAGGTATGCGCCGTCATGCCTGGCTAAGTTTGGATTTTTAGTAGAGACAAGGTCTTGCTATGTTGCCCAGGCTGGTCTTGAACTCCTGAGCTCAAGCAACCCTCCCGCCTCGGCCTCCCCAAGTGCTGGGATTACGGATGTGAGCCACCATGCCAGGCCACATTTTATTTTTATATAAATATAAAACACACCATGGCTATGAAAACCAAAGGTGGGGACAAAGCGCTTACAAGGGCTAGAAACAAGTCTCAAAGTGGCATTCAAATAAATGCTAAGTCTACTGTAGTAAGTGTGTTCACATGCAACAAAGACTGCCATTTTCCAAACTTAATGGCAATTGATATCTGGTCTTCCAGGTAATTGGAAACAGGATGTCATCAATTCTTTACAACATGGTCAAAGGCCTCGCAAAACATGAATCATCACATAGCTTGTTTTTAAGTATGATTTCTTGAGAGACTCTTAGGCCTTTACTGGTTATGTAGAGGCTACCAAAAATTCTACCATTTAACATTCGGAACTGTGAAGTGGGTCAGGGGAATCACGTCATGTGACCGACAGAGCCATTCCCGAAGGCACTTCTCAACCAGAACTAGGCCTTTCCGTGCCAGGAGACGACCCTTGACTGTTTAACATCACGCATTACCATTGGACGTATTTTTGTTGCCTGAACATCCTTGGCGTAAACCAATTATATTTAGTCTTTCCCCCCTAGTTTTCTGTTTTGAGAGATTCACAAACTCCTGGAATGCCTTAAGTGATAGTGGTGCTTTTGTTATGCTAATGAGGGGACTTCTGGCGGGGCCCCTAGACAGAGTCAGGTGTGAAGCTAGCTTCTGGGGGCTGCTTGCCAGGAAAACCAATCACCTGGTAGGAGAGCTACAAATGTCATCCCTGTGCTCTGACCTCGGGGGAGGGGAGGGGCTGAGAAAGCCAGTCACTAGTGGACAATATAATCACTGAAGCCCACGGAATGAAGCCTGGATAAAAACTCTTAAATAATGAGGCCTGGGGAGCTTTTAGAGCACTGGACACACTGATGTGCTTGGAAGGCCCTCACAGAGACATTCTACCAAAGTGGTGGGAAGCCCTTCATTTGTAGTCAGCTAGGCAGAAATGCAGGTGCCCTGGGGACACCTGGGACTTGTGCTTGCTCGCTGATCTGGGTGCAACCTTGTGAGACTGAGTCCTTTAATGAGTGTGTTGCGGGGGGAGTGTCTGAGCTACCTCTGAGCAGCTTCGGACTTGAAATCACTGTAGAGTACCCAGTTGGCACAGAATTGTTGCTGGAGAAGTACAGTTGTTCCCACTAGAGTTTAAGTTACAATAAAGACAATAACTATCTCTTGAACACATATGTTGAAATAATTCCTTGCAAAACAGGAAAACTGCGCATTACTTATAAAAGATCATCATCCTTTTAAGCAAAGTTACTATAGTCCCTTGAGAGGTAATCAAAAGCTTTTGGTTCCTTTTTATTTTATATCAGACAAATAGCAACAAACAGCACTAACACCACAGGAAGGCTCTGTGGAAAGATGCCCAAGTCTTCCGACTGCCAGTTCAGTACTCCTTCTATGATCCCAAAAATTTAGTGAAAATTATGCCAACAAAAATGATATGGTTGTAGGAGAAACTTTACAGATTAAAGGCAAACTGTTTAACCTGATCAATATCTTTCCTGGTGGCTTAGTTATTAGGGCAAATGTCCTACTTAGAAATATTGATTTAGAAACAAATATTTATCGAACAGCTATATGACACTGTGTTAAGTATGGAGCATCGTTTAAAAATGTGTATTATTTGCTTTCTCTTTTAAGTGGAATGTGTTGACATGGTTGGAAGAAATTAGGTAGATAAAATTCAAAAATTCAAACAGAAAGAGTAGGTGGAAACTGCTTATTTGGCTGTGACACAGACTAAGTGCAAATTAAATTCAGATCCATTCAACAAAACATTGCTTTGGATCACTATGGTAAAGGAGGATTTCTATAGCTCCGAAATTGATCATGGTCTTGTAGATTAACTTGCATTTTGATAGACCAACTAGAAATGGGCACAAAAAGCAACTGTTTCCAAGTTAATGAATACATTAGGTTAACCTCAGGTTTAATGGAAAAAGGCAATGCATACACAAGGCAAAGGAAATAAAATTGGAGAATTAAGTCAAAGCCCAATGGTGGAGGAACTTGATGTAGAGCTCTGAGCAGCTCAATCAATGCAACAGTTAAACAAACAAAAAAACCCCTTATCAACAAAAATAAAAAAGCATTCAATAAAATTCAATATCCAGTCATCACTTTTAAAAGAACTAAACATAAAATGTTACAAAAAATGGTAAACATATTTAACGGTATCAAATTTGAAATTTTTTCCTTTTAAAATCAGGAACAAAGCAAAGATAAGTGCACAACTTCTAGTCAACACTGCACTGCATGCCCTAGTCTGCACATTAAGATAATGAAAAGAAATAACAGACGTTAAGATTGAAAAGCAAGTATCCAAACTTCACAGATTATGAGTGTCTAAGTAGAAAACACCACCAAGTCCCCAAATATAAGAATTAATTCGAGTTTGGAAAATTGCTGGGTAAAAATTGATATGCAATCTAATCAATTCATTAATTAGAAAAACAAAATATTTATCAGAAATATATATATATAGAAATAAGCTTAATAAACAATATACAAGACCTGAAATTATAAAGCTACTGAAAAATGTTTTAAATATAAGCTCTAAATAAAGGGAGTAACATAACGTTTACATACAGAAAAGTCAATATCCTAAACATATCAGTTATTCCCTAATTAAAAATTCATGAAATGTCAATCAAAATTATGACATCAGTTTCTAGAATTTCTATAGAAGAAAAGCATAGGACCATACATAGCTAACATTTCTCTTGAGGAACAAGGAAGATAATTGCCCCTCCCTCCCAACTAAGAAGGATGATCACTATGACAGTGGGTATCTAATTAGGGAAAGACAAACACAACATTGAAAAGAAGAGCACGATAACACACCACACACATGGGGAAATTAACATTCTGACAGAGTTAGAACTGCAAATCATCAAGGAAAAGATGAGTTTTCAGGTACTGCTGGGACAACTGCATTTTAAATAAAAATATTAAACTGCATCCCTGTCTCACAGCATACAAATTAAATTCAAGCAAATTAAGGCCTTAAAAGTCTTCAACTTTAAAATCTGTAGAGAAAAATATAAAAGAATGTAGGCCTTGGAGTAAAGGAAGAATTTCTTAAACAAAAATCACTAATCACAAAAGGAAAGCCAAGTTTTACTATATTAAAATCTCCCATTAATTGAAAGGTACAAAGACAAGTCAAGGCATATTTAGAACCGTTCTAACAGACCAAAGATCAACATTCAGAATATACAAAAGAATGTCTATAAATCGGTAAGAAAAGGCAACCCATCTGGAAAAACAAGCAAAAGACATGAAATGGAATTTCACAGAAAACACACAAAGTATTTTTTAAAAGGGTACATTCTCACCAATGTTAAGGTGAGAAAGAAGAGGATACCATCTCACTGGCTCAGCAAAAACTTACAAGTGGAACAACACTGCGTCGCCCATTTAAGAGGACAGAGAATGAAGACCACCCCGCATAACCACAGAAAGCTGAAGATGCACTGCCTACGGACCAGCAATCCCACTCCCAAGTCTATCTGCTGAACTGGCTTCTCCCTCCTTTTGAAAATGGCATGGGCTGAGCCACTACACGCACAGCACGACCCACTGCTAGACTGCAACCCACAGCTCCGTCTACAGCTTGACAAATCACTGCCCTAGAGTTGCCCCTTGCAAACTTTTCTCTCAGGACTCCTTAAGTAGTGAAGTGGCACTGTTCACACTTTTGCAAACCTCTTCAATGTCTGTCCAATGCTGGACTCTCATACCTGCTTCTGCATTCACTGCTGGATTTTTTTTTTGTTCACATATTGAAGAAAATCTCATCTTCCATAAACATGTGGCTGACAGAAGGATCCTGTGCCTCCCTGAGATGTCCTCAAGGGTCTGGAGACCACACTTTAAGAATGGCTGCTCTGAAGGAGCTTTTGCCACGCAGAGCCTTTAAACATGGCCACAATACTATTTATCATATCTGGCAAACAAATGGGCAACAAAATCTATAAACCCCAAGAACTAAACCATGCAGAAGTATACCACTTACCAGCTATACGACCTTGACACAACCACTCTGTGCCTCCTTATGCTCATTTGAAAGTGAAAATACGAATGCCAACTTCAGGTCATTGCGAGGATTAAATGAGTTTATATTAAAAAAATGCTTAAAACAATGTCTGCCAGATGGTATCATATAAATATTATACATTATACTGGGTGGGTGTGGGTCCAAGGAAAAACAGGAAGATGCAAAAGGGGGCACAAAAGAACAAAATTATTCTGTTATTCTCAAAAAGATGACATCCCAGTGCCGCTGCTCAGCTACGCGTCCTTGGCATAGAGCAGATCAACTCAACATCTGTAAGAGCACGCCTTGCTTGGCTCCAAGAGCTTATGCTTAGAGAGCAGTGAAAAGCTCTCTTCTCCTAAGTGTAGCCCTTCGCACTAAGATGTCCCCTCTGGGGGACACTGTAAATCTAGCAAACCACTCTGAGGTCCCTTCTCAGGGGGCATAATGAGATTGCTGGCGATTATGCAGGAAACTTGTGCCAGTGAAAATTTTTCAAAAAGGTATGTTTCCTTGACGTTTTCCACTCAATTGCACGAAAAGCAAACAAAAAGAGAGAATATACACTGAGCTACGACAGGTCAATTGAGAAGTGGTTTTCAGGAATCACAAGTGCATCTTTCCACATCGTCTTCAAACAAGACTGGACAATAAATGACATATTAACGTGGGAGGAAGAAAATGAGGCTGCATTGTCTGCTTGAACAGGAAACCACCAGGGGAAGGCGTCCGACAAACTCCTGTTGCACATGTATCAGTGAACTGCGATGCATGTCAGGGACTGCTTCACGTTACCGCATGTAAGAAAAGCATAAGATACAGAATTTTGATGTTTTGGGTTGCAACTTCCTCCATGTTCAAAATTCCATTACAAGCACAATATCAATGCAATGATTTAACTGGTTCCAACATGCACTGTTTAGTATGAAGTGATGCCTTTTTCACGATCTTGCAACAAAGCGAGGTTAAGGCACTGGGGGTTGCTGAGAGATGTCTCCGAGGGCAAAGCGTTCATCAACTCGCCTACGTGATCTTTCCTGACACTTCTTGCTCACAGCTCCTCTCAGTTCTGCTTTCCTTTGACAGGCCTAATCCCGAATGGACTCCAATGGAGTCATCCCTTACTTCTCCCTGGCCATCTCTGCAAATCTGTGATCCCCTGTCTGCTGAAATACTATGCTATTTCTGGCCTGACTATCACAGATTCTAACAAGCCTTGGAAAGCTGAAACCTGACTTCCCGAAGCTGATCCAGCTCTCACTTTTCCCTTTGCTTTCCCCCTAAGGTTCCAAGAAACTACCCTGATCTCCCGGCTTCTTCCGTCACTATCCCTCTTTCCTCATGTTCTCACCTACTTTTCCAATTCATGTCAGCCACTCCACCATCATGTTACCTCTGCTCGTCCTCAAGGACTCAAGTGTCCCGGCACATACTCCAAGTGCCTGCGGTGCCTGGTTCTGCTTCCTCTATCCTTGGCAAGCAATTCCAAGTCCTCTTCCCATCCAGGAAGCATTCTCTGGCTGACCCAAGCACGGCTAAACTCTCCCCCCAATACATATTATTCTAGAACCTTAGCACGTGCTAAACTACACTGCCTTAAACTACCCCTTAAGGTCTTCTCCCACTGTGGGAGCTTTTCTGTCCTCTCAATAAATCCTGCTTCCTCAAAAAACCAAAAACCAAAAGCAAAACCAAAAACTACACGGCACAGTAGTAGTAATCACCTGCTGCAGTTTCTCTTCAGTGCTTTGCTGCTTCCTATCCTATTCACCTGCGTCAAGTTGGACCCTGACAGGTTCCTATCCCATCCATCTGTGTCACTCTGGAGCCCAAGAAGTTCCTATCCTGTCCACCTGTGTCACTTTGGAGTTCAAGTGGCTCCTATCCCGTCCACCTGTGTCATCACGGAACCCAAGAGGTCCCTATCTTGTCCACCTTGAGTCACCTTGGAGCCCGACAGGTCCCTAACCCGTCCACCTGTGTCACTTCAGAGCCCAAGAGGTCCCTATCCCGTCCACCTGAGTCACTTTGGAGCCCCACCAGTCCCTATCTTGTCCACCGGTGTTACCTGGGAAACTGACAGGCTCCTTCCCAGCTGCCTGTGTCACTCTGGAGCCCGACTGGTCCCTAACCCATCCACCTGTGTCACTTCAGAGCCCAAGAGCTACCTATTCTGTCCACCTGTGTCACTTTGGAGCCCCACAGGTCCCTATCTTTCCACCTGTGCCACTTTGAGGCCCGACAGGTCCCTATCCAGTCCACCTGTGTCACCTTGGAGCCTATCCTGTCCACCTGAGTCACTTCGGAGCCTTACAAGCTCCCATCTTGTCCACCTGTGTCACCTTGGAGCCTGACAGGTCCCTATCTCATCCATCTGAGTCACTCTGGAGCCTGACAGGCCCCTATCTCGTCCACCTGTGTCACTTTGGAGCCCAAGAGGCCCCTTTCCTGTCCACCTGTGTCACTGGGGAGTCCAACAGGTCTCTTATCTTGTCCACTTGTGTCATCTTGGAGCCCAACAGGTCCCTATCCCGTCCCCTGTGTCACCTTGGAGCCTGACAGGTTCCTTCCCGGCCACGTGAGTCACGCTGTAGCCCCACAGGCCCCTATCCCGCCTGCCCCCCCATCACTTCGCAGCCCGACAGGCCCCTATCTCATCCACCTGTGCCACCCTGGAGCCCAAGACAGGAGCCTATCTTGTCCACCTGTGTCACGTGGGAAACTGACAGGTTCCTTCCCAGCTGCCTGCGTGACTCTGGAGCCCGAATGGTCCCTATCCTGTCCACCTGTGTCACTTGGGAGTCCGACAGGTCCCTATCTTGTCCACCGGTGCCACCTAGAAACCCGACAGGCTCCTTCCCGGCCGCCTGCATCACTCTGGAGCCCGACTGGCCCCTATTCCGTCCACCTCTGTCACTTGGGAGCTCACAAAGTACTTATCTTGTCCACCTGTGTCACTTTGGAGTCCAAGAAGCCCCTTTCCCGTCCACTTGTGTCACTTGGGGGTCCAACAGGTCCCTGTCCTGTCCACCGGTGTCACCTGGAAACCTGACAGGCTCCTTGCCGACCGCCTGCATCACTCTGGAGTCCGACTGGCCCCGATCCCGCCCACCTGCGTCACTTGGGAGCCCGACAGGCCCCTAACCCGTCCACCTGTACCACTTTGGGGCCAAGAGGTCCCCATCTTGCCCACCTGCGTCACCTGGGAGCCTGGCAGGTTCCTTCCCGGCCACGTGAGTCACGCTGGAGCCCCACAGGCCCCGATCCCGTCCGCCTGCGTCCCTCGGCGGCACCAGACCTTCGCC